>NW_024884778.1:13934504-13963704 GCF_019232065.1 Centrocercus urophasianus | reverse complement strand
TTCTTTCCTTCTTTCCTTCTTTCCTTCTTTCCTTCTTTCCTTCTTTCCTTCTTTCCTTCTTTCCTTCTTTCCTTCTTTCCTTCTTTCCTTCTTTCCTTCTTTCCTTCTTTTTTGAAATCTTAACCCTCTTTTTGCCTGTCTGCATGCACTGCTCAGGTGGAAGACTTCTTATAGATTCAAGTTGTATTTCAAACATGCTTTCTTCCTTGCTGCAATTTTCATACTGAAGTGATCTAAGTTTGTAAAATGCAGTGCTGTGCTGACAGTGTATTTATATGGGACTTTTTGTGGCTGGCAAGAAAAGCCTTGTAAAGCCTTTTAAATCAGTGTCAAGTCTTGCTCCAGTACATGGTGTTGAGTGGCTCTTTATTGGTATTTTTGTCCTCTTTTTTAATTTCAAGTTTATTTGAGAACTAAATCTAGTTAGGTGGGAAAAGTCCACACAGTTGATGTTCTTCTCTCAGCATGTGAGTTTCTTTTATTTTGAATTTTTCCCCATGATCACTTTTGAGAATGCTGATGTCTACTCTTCATGGTATTGGTTAAAAACTGGGAAACGGCAAGGGAGACATAACCTTGCAAAGGCTTTGGAATAATACCTGCCAATGAATGAAGAACCATCATGTGGGACAGGCAGAAAGATATCCAGCCAACAGCAGTGACCTTGCTTCAGAAGCTGACTTTGGAAAGCAAGTCAGCAGCATGTGAATAGCAATAGCTAACTACAACAAAACAAACACGCACACACACACAAACCCCAACAAATAGAATACCCAGAATACCCAAAACCAAAAAACAACCCCATAAATAAGTAAAAAGTGGATTGACCCCAAGCTAACATTGGTTTTACAAATCTCAGTGCACATCACCCGTTAGCTGACTTCAGCAGGAACAGAAACATCGTGGTGCCGCTCTTCATTTGTTTGCCAGAGAACAAGCTGACACATTTTTGAAGACAAAAGCTTCTAAGAGGGCTTTTCCTGTTTTCATTCTCCTCAAGGGGAAGTAATATCTCTGATGTTGTACTTATCTGGGAATGATGTTCTACAGCCAAAGCAAAAATCTTACTTAAACAATGCTTGCTTTATTGTGTAGTGTGTAAACAGCTCTGTGTGCAGGGCAGTCAGATGATTGGTGGTAGCTTTGGTCGTGTTTGGCATCTCTTTGTTCTAGAAATTCATCTTAGCTGTATGGAGATCTCTGAAAGTGTTTGATTGTATGCGGAATGGGGAGAAAGTTTCTCTTCCCAAATTCTACTTCTCCTTGTTGCTTTTATTTGCTCATCTTGATGTCCCTCACTTTCACTATTAAAACAAGCAAAGCCTGAATTGGAAATTATTTTATTAGAGCTATCACAACGTGTGGCACATTTTTTCCAAACTGTATCCTACATTCCAAAATCTCGTATTTAAGTGATTCTTTAAATAACTTTTCCAGTGCTCTACCTGCTGAAATCAGACCTTTTAAAGGATGTAAATACAAATTTATGAAGTTGATTTAGCCTTTGGGGTCCTCCCTCCATGTGTTCATGTTTATCCAGTTACAATTACATTATTCCTTGGGAAGTAAATCCATTCCATGACTCCACCTGCAGGAAGGCAGGAGGTTTCAGTACCTATCTCTCACAGCAGTTCCACACCAGCAGCTCCTCTGTGTAGCAAGAAGGAGCAGGACTGATACATAGTCTGAGCTATGAAAACGTGGTAATGAGCAATCAGTGCTTTCACTCTCAGTTATCCAAGAGGTTTCTATCCAGTTAATTTGGAAGCCCTCTGCCCATCACCGTATTTCATCATTTCTCTCATAGAATCATAGAATGGCTTAGGTTGAAGGAGGTTGAAAGCTCATCCAGCCCCAACCCCCTGCCATGGGCTGACTGCCTCCACCAGCTCAGGCTGCCCAGGGCCCTATCCAACCTGGCCCTGAGTCCTCCAGCGGTGGGGCAGCAACAACATCTCTGGGCAGCAGTGCCAGCACTGCACCACCTCTGAGTAAAAAATTCTTCCTAGCATCTAGCCTAAATCTCTCCTCTTTCAGTTTAAAGCGATTCCTTCTCCTCCACGCCCTGTCCAGCACTATTCCCTGAATGTCTGGGGAGGAGGGAGAAGAAGGAAATCTCTCTGCCACTGTATCTGTTAATGTTACTCTGCATTAGCAGAAGGTCCTTCATCAGAACGCTGCGGCAACGTCCGCACTGCATATCTTTTGCAATAAATGATTTGACTTGAGCTTTTGACTTCTTCCAAACAAGAGCAGGAAGAGACAAACTTCTTCATAAACATGAGGCACTGAATTGTTTAACCATTTCTTGTAGACATCAACGAATGTGTAACGGATACGCACACCTGCCAACGGAGAGAATACTGCGTCAACACGATGGGATCATTTAAATGTCTCCAGGAACTGAGCTGTCAGTCAGGTTATGAACTTAAGGATGGAGAATGTGTTGGTAAGACAAGTGTTTTTGCACTGAAGCAATTGCTTTTATCAGGAAGGGAAGGGAGGGGATTACAAGGCATTTTATTGTTGCTGGTCTGCGATATCAGGATTGAACTAAAAAAAGGCTGAACTTCATGGAAATGTTTGGCTTTTTAAGTCTGTTCAATACTTTCACTTATTTGAAGCAATTTCCAACAATAACTATAAATAATTTGGAAAATATAGGAAACCTTGTGAAGTAGGATTTGCACTGTTTTCAGGGGGTTAGAGTGAGATCTCAGTGATGGAGGAATTCATACTGTGCTACTCTGGGAAGCTCTGCTCTTCTCTGAAGGGTCTGATGCTGTTTGCTGTCGGACTGAATCACAGCCTGAACAGATCATGGGGCTGGCTCAGTGCGGGCCTTCCTGTGTTTAGGATGTCTGTCTGCATTTATTTACATTGTGAATGGTCATGGGGTCAAGAAGTTATTCTTTAACCCCCTCCCCTCACCCCTCCCCTTCTTGGTCTGTATGTGGATCTAATGGAGGATCTAAGCAGCAATAGCCTGGCAGAAGTTGCTCTGCAGTATATGAGTGTGCATAAGACACGTGCGCCCTGCTTTCCAGGACAAAATCAGAGTTTTAATTATTTTTACACAAGAGCTTCCTGCCAGCTGGAGTAGGAGGTACCTAAGGAAAGAACTTAGCTCCTGGCATGTAGCTCAACATTGTAAAATAGAAATAGTCTGAACTCTTGCTTTATTTATAGCACTCATAAGTAAACTTCGGATTTCTTAGGCTGTCAGTTATATTCCATTAGAGTCTGTGACATATCAAACATTTATTACCAATATGGCGTATCTAATGTTTATTACCATTCTAAATTGTTCTCTAATCCTAAAGCTAGGTTGCAGCAAGTTACAAAATTTACAATTTGTTATTATAAGTAGCCTTAAAATTAATAAGTTACGGGAAAGTCTGCAATTTCAGATCTACTCAGTGTAAAACTGCCCACATGTAACTGTTTGTTCTGCAGTTTTATGAAATCACCAATTCCACATTTTTCTTTATCTCAGTCTATACATGTAATGGAAAGAGTTATTCATATAATTATCATCTGGGAGGCTGATGATGTTCTCTTGTGACATTAACATTTGACTGAAGAGTTGGAATGGAAAGAGAGGGGGCTGGTGGTTCTCCCCTTGTTTGCTTAGAGGACGAGGAGTTCCTCATGTGTGCCTGTATACAAAATGAAGTCCTAGCCCTGTTCAAGTGAGGTTCTCTTTTATTATCAGAATAAGTGGAAGCTGCTTGTACCTAGAATTTTTGAGGTATGTAAACTGTATGAGACTATTTTGCTTTTGAAATAGTGTTGTATATGTTTTATTCACACTCAGTTTTAATTTGAGCCTTCAGGATTGAAATCTGCAGATGTTTCAGAATTTGTAGTTTGCAACAGATGCTGTGAACACAGCAGCAGGGACCTGCACAAAACCGTGGCACGACCTACCAAGTTCTGAAGCTCGTGCTGAAGTGGCTGTTGAAGAACAACACAGCAATTCTCCCTAAGGCAGTTTTGGATATTTTATTTAAATGATGCCTCCTAACTTCCTTTCTGAGTAAAGTTAAAAACAAGCCAGGAAGTCTATTGAAAATGACTAGTCACAATTTGGTGTTGTGATCTGCTTAACAGATATTGATGAGTGCGAGAGAGGAACTCACAGCTGCAAAGTAAACTTCGTTTGTCAGAATACAGAAGGGTCATTCTACTGTGAGTCAAAGCAGCGTTGCATGGATGGGTTTTTACAAGATCCTGAAGGAAACTGTGTTGGTAAGTTTGACCAATCACACGTAAAGCAGCAATGCCAAACTTCTCTCCCTTTTAGCCAGTTCAAGGGGTGTGCATTGACTGCGTGTATTTTTCTTTACATCTGCTGTGAAGTTAAACATTGCTGCTCTCTTAGAGATACGCACACTTGCATATTGAATTTTAAACTGCTATCATAGCAGACATCCTTCAGCTTTTATCTTCAGAGAACAATAAATTGAAATGAAGGAAAAGAAGTGACAGCTGGAAGAAAACAGACCTGAAAGGTTAAATAGCTTCTCTCACTATTCTAATGCTTTTTTCTTTTTTTTTTTCCCCACTAGATATTAATGAATGCACATCTCTTCCTGAGCCATGTAAGCCAGGGTTCAACTGCATCAATACTGTTGGGTCTTACACCTGCCAGAGGAACATGTTGACATGCAGCAGAGGCTACCACTCCAATGAGGATGGAACTCGATGTGTTGGTAAGACCAAGCTCCAGTCTCCACCCAGGTGCCTTCTCAGAGGAAGAAGTACATTTCAGGTCTAAAATAACTGTCTTGAGTTACTTCCAACAGTAGGAATTTGTTACATGCATTTGCTGTCCAAGTGGCTCAGTGGTTTGTTTGCACTCGAGGATGCTTCACTGCTGCAGGGAATTCTGGGTACCATGAGTGACTTTGCTTTCAGCTGCTGATGAGATTTACTGACTTTCTTTCTGGAGTGAATATGATTTATTTGCTTTTTAATCTCATTCTGCCACTCGAATCATGATCCTTCACTGTTTTGCACAGTATCTCACTGTAAGCAGTATGACCTGAATCTGTGCAATGCAGCATATTGGAAAGAATGACTTTGTGGACTCAGGAGTGCATGTTCTTTGTGGCACTACAGGTGTTCCCCATTCACACCCAGTTGTGCACATTTAGGATAAATTCTAATTGTCTTGTGAAGAGGATATTAGAATATTCACATATACTGGCATGCAGCTCGATACTGTCTTGTATTTGTTCCAGTGGGTGTATGGAGTTACTTAGTCAGAATAGTATATGTCCTATCTTAGTAGCATTTGTTCCATAAATGACCCTATTAGGAACAAGAAGGCTGAAAGCTTGATCCTTGGTAAGGCTGGCTTTGTATGTCTGAATCCCTGTGTCCTGTCCTGCATGGGGTTGGAAGTCATAAAACAAGAGCTGGAAACATAATTGGCAAATTAACACTTGTAACAAATGGCATTAACACTTGTAATGTCTCTTGTTGTGATCACTTGAGAGTGATGAAATCTTAATGATTTCTACTTAAGTTTTCTTTGAATGAAAGGAAGGATGGCAAATAAAATTTCTTTTTATGATTCTGGAGGTGGGTGGTAGCCATGTTTGAGGCTATCTGCTAACTTGGCCGTGTCTACTGACCTGCAGTGAAAACTGCTGGAATGGATAGAAAACCCCAGGCAAAAAAATTTCCTCTTTCTCATATTTTCTTTTTATTATCCTTCATGATTTTTCCCCCAGAGCCATCCAAGCTCTCCTTTGCCAGTGAGAAAATGGGAAAAAATTAAGTGGGGGATGCCAGGGACAGTTAAAATGTACCTGAGGAGACTGAGAAAGCTTCCTAATACAGCTCTAGGGAGTTGCTTCTTAAAGTTAGGACAGCAGTGTGGTCTCATTTGCTGTCTTGTTATACAGTAGCCTGAAATATTCTGAGTGTTATGAAATGAACATCTGTCCCAGCTGTTGTGTAAAAAGAGTTCTTCCTCTAATTTTTATTAGTCCTGTTTCAGCAAAGACAATAAGATTGGGTACATTTGCTCCACTTGAAGCGTGGTGAATCCAAGGGTTCTGGGGCTACCACCCTAATTACTGATGATACATTTTTCTTTAAATTACGTGACTGACAGTCTTGTTAAGGAGGTTATATAAGGGTGCTGCTCTAGTTTGGGAAAACTAATGATTGAGGTTGACTGGTGATTTCTGCTGTGTGAACTCTGTCTGCAGTGTCTTTCCATATTTATTGGTGTGACTTCCTTTGGGGAGGTGGAAAGCATGGGGATGAAAATGAAGAACATGTGGCCCTAGCTTCCCATCTGTATGCTAAAAGCTATTTTCATGAAGGCATTACAATGGTTAACTAGATTCCCAGTTCAGATGTAGTTATTGTAGTAAATTCACCATCTGGACATGCCTCTGCAGCAGAACTAAACTTCTGTGGTCATCTCTGTTTAGAGGATTCTCCTCTCTTCAAAATGATTGTTCTTCTGATCCAGTAAATGAATTACTAAAAGCTACTTCTTAGATTTAACTGAAAAGCACTGTAACTATCATGAAATACATCATAGTTCTGATGGGATGATGTATGAGCACTAGTTAAAGACTGAATGCAGCAGGAGATATAGTTTGGATAAACTAATGAGGTGATTGCACTCACAAATTCATTGCAAATAAAACTGCTAATTTACAAATGTTTATCCACAATTTAAAACTTCTTTGTGGTGATACTAGTGATACTACCTTTGATCTTAGAAAAAAAATGAGAAGACAGCATTTCAGCAGAAATGAGCCTATCAGGAATCCTTTCCTAGTGACTGGCATTCCTGCCATCACCGGCCCCAGTGCAGGCAGGGACTGCATTGGTAGGAATCTCTGCTGAAGTATTTGCACATCTCACCATGGTTGGTACAGTTTCTGCTTCTCCAAATCCAAGATTCTGTTATAAGGAGCTTGCTCCCATTTCCCTATCATTCTATAGAAAGTGACTGCTTTCCAGAGCTGAAGGCTGTTGCGTGGTGAAGAACTGTCCAGGAACCCTTTGAAATGAAATAGTGCTTGAATTTATGAGTTGAAATAGGGCAGTAACTGAAAGCACTGCAGTAAGGAGATCCTCCTACCTTAAACTGACATTCCAAATAATTTTACATGAACAGTGACTTGGATTGTCAAAGTAACTGAAGATGTGGATAATAGGAAGGAAGCAGGATCTGATGGCTTAGGAAATGGAGGTACTCATAATACTTGAAGAAATACAAGTTTCTGTGGATTAATCACACTTTCTGGTGCTTCTTGTCACAGATGGTTACAGAGAATTGTTAAATACTGATGAGCTATTTAGCCATGTTGCGAGTCTTGTAAATCAGCCTGTATTGAAAACTTTCATCTCCATCTGTGAGTTTTTAAAATGAGATTGGAAGTGGTGCATGTGAATGCAGAAGCAGCTAATTTGTTGGTGTTGGATTTCAGATGAGAAACTATGGGGAATAAAAGTGTGAGTTGACTGGGATAAGTAAAAAAGATCAACAGTGGGGAAGAGCAAAAGGTACACAACAGAAGCAGGATTGAAAGGACAACAGGAATTGACAACAGCGATTGCTTTTGTTTAAGGGATGAGCAGAATTTCTGGCTGGTTCTTGGTTTGCTTTAGAAAGCTCACGGTGATTCACACAATGGCAGAGCATCAGAACAGGGTGTTTAAATAGTATGGTGTGATCAGAATTAAAACGTGTTTACACTGAAATGCAGAAGGTGCTGAAAAGCTCCACTGCATTGAAAGTTGCCACTTTCACTTTTAAAATAACATTGCTTTTCAAAAGTGTGGCTTAGAGATATGTGAGTCTGACTCTGAGAAGAACTGAGTGGGCAAAACAATACTCTCTCTGCCGTCAATTAGACGAATTGTATACTTTCTGTCCTTGTTATTTACTTCTGTTTTTATTTTCTTTCCACAAATTGTGACATTTAGCAAACTTTATTTAAACTAATTGCTTTCTCTGGTTCTGCAGATGTGGATGAATGTCAGACTGGCGTGCACCGCTGTGGCGAAGGACAGATTTGTCATAACCTTCCTGGGGCTTATCGCTGTGACTGCAAGATGGGCTATCAGTATGATGCATTCAGCAGGAGCTGCATTGGTATGTAAGGTGCAGGCTGAGATGAAAAAACTGATTGATTGAGCCTTGGACCTCAAGGCAGTATTTAGCACCACTGTAGTGTGCAGTTATTAGTTCTGCAATGCAGTGCCTCAGAAGATAATGGATTCAACTCCAAAGCAGCCGCCGCTCAGTCGACCAGCTATTTAGAGCTCTGCCCCTCTGCAATGGGTGTGGACCAGGTGTCCTTGGTTTAGTTTGGCTGCAGGTTATCATTAAAGTCATCTGCAAAGTATTTTCCTGCAGGTTATGCTTCTCCTGCTGAGGAAATTTGTCTTTCTAAAGTCTTCTCAGCTTCCTTCGTTAAGAGACCATGATAGAGCATTCTGTATTTTATCACTGCTATACACCAATTAGAGCACAAACAGAAAAAAATCTGAGGTTGCAGAATTTCCTGCTCTGCAAATCAATCTCTGACACTTAAAAAAAATATCCTGCATCTCTTTTAAAGCTTTTGTTTCTAAGTCAATTGTATACTTGCTTGTTATCTTGTCAGATATAAATGAATGCTGGAATTACCCTGGACGCCTGTGTCAGCACACGTGTGAGAACACCCCCGGCTCCTACCATTGCACTTGTTCTTCTGGTTTCCACTTGTCTTATGATGGAAAGCATTGTGAAGGTATGAGACTTGTTTTCCACGAGGGTGAATTTGCAGTGTGAATCAAGGAGCTCTAGAGAAGTTGAGGTGAAGTGTAAATACAGGAAGCCTATGATGTATGCATGCTGAAATGCATGGTACTGAATTAAACATTCAAACTCAGATTGGAGCAGACACATCCTACTGCCTTGTACTTACCCAGTCAGCATTGCACCTGAAAGTCTTCCCCATAGCTCCCACACAAGCACTGTTCCCCAGGAGCTGGGCAAAGCTGCCAGGTTTGCAAAACTGATACTCTTCTCCAACTAAAGAACATTTCTTATGACAAACCTTCCAGTATATATGATTTGGATGCATTACTTTTACAAATTCATTGGTGCTCACTATGAGTAAAACTTCTCTTAGTATTTATTTTCTTTTATCAAAAATCTGGAGCTATTGTAAATTTCTGTTGTTGCAAAAGATAGGAGTGCTGCAATTGAAATGTTATAGTGGAACATCTTTTGTCCCACAGTCACTTTTTCCATGACTTAAAAAGCAACCAAAAATTCTGTAGAAGCTTTTGGATCCCGTTTAAAATATTTCAGCTAAAACAAAGCTTTGATAGTTTCATTTTTGTTTCTGCAATTTCTTCTTTTCCCTCAAATACCTTTTCCTTTCCTTCCAGAGGAGAGAAAAAGGAAAGAATGGTGGTGTTAGAATAGGAGAGATTTCATTCAAATTTTAATACAAATGAAGTAGTGACAAAACTTGTTTAAAAAAAAAAAGAATGAAAAGATTTGTTTATTTTTAACCTATTTTTAATTAACTGTAGCATATAAAGTTCGAAACAAATGTTGGCATGCTTACATTGGCATATACATATACCAATGTTATACCAATGTTTCCATGCTTACATTGACATATACATAAATGAAATTCAGGTGCATTGTACATCCTCGTGCTCCTGGTTCTCTGTCCAGGGAGCAGACATGTCTACTTGGGACATATTGGCTTATCTTTATCCACTCTGTCAGTAGAATCTGATAGCTGATTTTGGAGGCAAGAAATAATGAGAGATCATGTTCTGAACCAATAAGGCAATGTCTGTATCTTTATTTTTGGGTACAGATGTGAATGAATGTGATACAAGTCCCTGCAGCCAGGAGTGTGCCAATGTTTACGGTTCCTATCAGTGTTACTGCAGGCAAGGATTCCAGCTAGCAGAAGATGGCCATTCTTGTAAAGGTAAGGCTGCTGCTTTGTCGGTCAAGTGGAATACGTATCACTCCTTCACGGTAAGGGCTGTCTAAATTTCACCAGCACCCGATGCTGCAGGTGATGCCTGAGGATAATTGTGAGTTACACCCTGCTGCAGAAACTGCAAATCGTAACTGCAAGTCATTTTCATGCCCACTTGGGGCTGGAAGGTACCAGTGTACCATACAACCAGTGATGTTATTGTTTCATGGTGCTACAGCTTACAGCTGAAAAACTTGGGGCAGGAGAGGGGTTTACTTATGTATCATCAGCTGTAACTACCACTCAACCAAGTCTGGATGGAGGCTTTCTCTGACTTCTGCTGGTGAGGACTGAATGAGCAGCAGAATGATCAGAATGGAGTGAGGAAGGCTTTAGATTTTCTCTTAACGTTAGCAATACTGACACGTACTTTGGAGAGTCTCTGTTTAAGAAATGGTGAACAGTCTTCCAAGCACAAGAGAGCTCCAAAAACAATCCTGGAGGATGAATTGCCGAGGTACTGGGATGGCATTTTCAAGCCCAAATGTCCCCTGACTCACTGTTCCTTTCCATGAGTTCAAGGAGCAGTTCAGTGTTTGATGTTTCCGAAAGCACCATCGGCCATACTAGAGCAATGTCAAATCTTCATGGTTGCATTTTTCTTTAAGAATATTTTAGAAATGAATGATGTACAAATTTCCTTGCATTCTACTGCCTTTCCTTTCAGATTTCTAATGTTTTTTTTTTTTTCTTTTCGTATTTGTAATTGTATTTTGTTGCTGTTTGTTTGCTCGTTTTCCCCAGATATCGACGAATGCACACAAAGCGCGGGCATTCTTTGCACTTTCCGCTGTGTGAATGTTCCTGGCAGTTACCAATGTGCTTGTCCTGAGCAGGGATATACCATGGCAGCAAATGGAAGGACCTGTCGAGGTAAGGAGGAGTTTAAGCAACTGAAAGGAGTATGTCATGAAGGTTTAATCCTCAGAATGATCTAAGACATAAGATTATTTAATCAAGTCTCTATTTTGGATGTTAGCCATTGTTAAAATGCCAGTATTTGACAAAATTGCCAGGTATTGGTGTTAACAGTGTAATTTATCCCCTATTTTAGAGAAGAATGGTGAGGCTATTTAGCTGTAAATGTGAGCTGATTATTTCCTATGGGAATTCACATCATCACCTGAATTGAGACATCCGGTTGTTTGCCTGGGCACCATGGTTCATCAGATCTGTTTTTTTGGTATTGCCAGATGTGCAAATCTGTGGCTTCATTGTAAGTTGTGATTTCCTGCACCAGAAAACTAGGAAAGTGAATGTAGGAGCTGTTATGGGGATGTGGGCACAGTGAAGTTTGCCACCTAATCTTAACTATGTTGGTGTTTCTCGGTATTAGTGTAACTGACATGTGTCCTCCCCTGCAACACCCCTTGTCTCCAAATTCATAGAAATGTATGCTGAGTGCCTCGTGTTTTTCATCTGGTGTGCAGCTGTCTGTTTTTGAAGCAAAAATACCCCTTTTCCAGAGGATGCACTAACTCTGTAATGAAGATTGAAGATCTGATTACCTCTATGTACTCTACACGCATTCCTGCATTCGGTTACACTCACTACCAGGCATTTCCTGCTCTTACTTTTTCAGGAACGCTTCATATAGCATTTGGTTACGTATTCCCTATGCTTAAATTCTTTTCTTGGTGGTAACTGCAGTGAATTTACACTGTGTAAATCACAAATGGCATGAGCATACTTGAACCTGCCTTGGACCAGAGAAAGGAACTGAACGATAATAAGAATCTTACCAAGCTGTTACTGTTTTTAATCTGATTTTGAGTAAGACTTCAGAATCCACCTCCAGTTATATCCATGTGCACTTATATTTATATGTAAAAGTCACCTTCCAGAAAACCTGCAGCTGTCACTTTCCTCAGGCTTTTGTGCTTGCCATTAATTTTGAGTGCTGGCCTGCTTGTTGCCACCTCAGCCAGCACTGAGATTGGAGACGAGGATGTGTTCCAGAGCTAATGGTGTGAGTCATTGCCTTAATCTGCCAGCACAGCCTTCCTGAGCCAGAGATACCCAGTGTGCTCCTGGCGTAGAGGTGGAAGAAGAACATTTGGCACACACACATATAGATTGCACTTGCATTGTCTGTCATGTGAATCCTCACTGCATGCTCAGCCTTAGTGAAAAGCGCTCCTTTTACATAGAGCTGCCCTTGCTGAGTTGAATGGTAACATACAGAAAACCTTTCCAAAGAACCTATACTATCTGGCACGTGCAGCCTCCTTAGAGCATGAAGTTGGTCTACTTGCAGAACTCAGCAGATGTGCAGCAGCTCTGTGGATGGCTGGGTAAGCTGGCACTTTGTCAGGCATTGGAAAGAAGACTTGGATATTTGCCATTTTTTTGCACAAATAAATACACAGCACAGACTTCTGAGGTCTGTAAGCATGTAGTTACAAGTCTAGGCAGGGTTAGGTATTGAGGCCTCCTGAAAATATGGTTAGAAAAACAGTCTGAATTGATAACAGCTGGATTATAATAAAAAAGGTCATGTTGGCTTCCATCAGGTGAGGATTTGGCCTCACTTGCCTATCATCTGAGCTAGGAGTTACTGGTGGTGCATTCTTTGTACCCTGTTTTTTTCAGACAAATGAGTTGTGTCTCATGTAAAAGCATCTCGACATATGGATCTTTTTGGAGAAACTGTGTATGGTATTTTGCAGTGTAGCCAAACTGGTGAAGTGAGTGTTTTCATGACAATGATTACAATATGGAAGAAATTTTCTTTTCACCTAGAGGCACTTTGGAGAATCAGCAAGGGATTTAATTTACTTTGATTCTCTCTTACTTCCTATTGTATACTTTTCTTTGCAAGACTTACAAACCAGTCATCGCAGCGTATGAGATCAGTTCTCATCCCGGGGCGATGTGGGGAGAGGGAGGTGATAGGTTCCCTTCAAAGAGTCTGTGTCCTCTGTGACAATTGGCAGAACTGCAGAGTCCTGCACAGTTCACGTGGTTCGTCTGTTAGCATTTATTTCATTTTAAAGCCTCCGTGCGTTGTCTAGACATTTGGGAGTACACAATGTGACTGTGAGGTCCTTGCCAATATTTTCTGTTTAAGCTAGATTCCTGTTATTGCGTCTGGTTTTCAGTGTTTTGAGGTCCGTGGCTTGGGTATATGTGTTATTTAGGGACCAACATTTATGCTCTAGGCCATTAAGTGTCTTTGAGCTTTAACTGTTCTTTGTTGTCTCTTCTGTGGCATTATTTCTTATAAAGAGGGGATCCTCATATTTAATTTAATTGCATTAATCTTAACTTAATCCATATAAATGCTAGTTAGTTAGATGTTTGCCAGCTATTCAGCTCATTGCTGTGCTCACACACCAAACCGTACGAGCATCTCATTCATTTAGAAACATCTTGCAAGGCATAGGCTAGCTCTGAGCATGGAACTACTCATGAAACTGTTTAAAAGCCATTGTCAGTCCGCATGGCTGTGAGGATCCTACAGAGCACTGTGGGGATGGACAGATTAGCTGCTCTGAAAAGGTTTCTGCTGCCTTAGCCTACCACTACCTGATTATACTATTCTGTTTCTTTTAGCCTAGTTTATAACATTACTTACTGCAGTTTCTGACGCATCAGGACCAAGAGAGAAAATGACAACGCAGATGGTTCTGTCTAGATGTTCTTGTTCAATTTGAACCTTCCATGTTTTCTTTTGTTGCAGTGGGAAGTGTCAAGACAGGAAGATACTGGGTTTTAAAACTTTTCTTTCTCATGGTTATTCTCCACTGGAAGTTAAACCCCGTGTTACATCAGATATGCTTGGAATGAGATTAGCAAGGCTCACAGGAGTGTAAAAATGTTAGCAAAGACAAGAAACAAACCTAGGCCATTGCAGAAGTCAGCCCTGGCCATGTCTGGCCATGGCCTTTGGCATGCAGAGAGAGGACTTGCAAAAAGCACAAGGGAATGGTGGGCTCCCTTGTTTATTGTGTGTGATGTGCAGTGGTACTGACTACTTTTATTAACTGATAATGTCAAGGAAGCAATTTTTTTTTCTCACAGAAGACATGAATTATAACAGGATTGGAATCTATGTGCTTCACTTGAAACAACAAAAGCCAAAAAGCGACATGGTGAACCTGACACAGCCTACCTGTTGTGCATTTCACATCCTGTATTTCTTCTGGGGCTCTCACAGAGCCAATCTGTGGGCAGTGAGCTGAATCACTGAGGAACAGCAACCAAGCAGCTGAAGTGGGAGCCCTCAGCTCACAGAACCAAACCCTGACTTGCTTCTCATGCACACACCGTCCATCTCGTAAGCACATAATAGCCCCAAAGTTGTGATTACTTACTATGTCTTTTCCCTTTGATTTCTTCTCAGATATTGATGAATGTGCAATAGGAACCCACAACTGTTCAGCTGCGGAGTCTTGCTATAACATCCAGGGCAGTTTCCGCTGCCTGTCCTTTGAGTGCCCCTCCAACTACAGAAAGGTGTCTGATATGTAAGTATGGCCACTGCAGTAGTAGCCATGTTGGAGTTCTGTAGTGCTTTGGTGTGGGAGTGGTTCTAACCACTCAGAGCTGTAATAAACTGCTTTGGTCCCTGGAGCACATAGAGTTTTCATGCACAGAATTGTCAGTTTTTCTCTTTTCCTTCTTCCAGACCCCAGAGATTCCATTTATCTCCTGCTGCTGTAACAGCAGTCACCAGAGCTTCAGTCATACTTTCCCATACTCACCAAAGCTCTAAAAGGACTCTGTATCTAAGTTTTAAAAAATCTACTGCTGCAACTCCTTGAGTGGTTTTAGGGCTCCTTGGTTAAAATTCGTGTTGCAGCTCCTCAGAGATGCTTGAAACATTGAAGGGCAGTAGCATAAGAAGGCTGGCAGGTTCAGGAACTGTTGAACTCCATAGCACCCAGTTCCTAAACCACTAAGAAGACATGGGAGCGCCAGCATCTCCCTGCCCATTTCCTGCCAGCACTTTGGAAAGCCAGAGGAAAATTTAAAAAACTCCTGGGTTGCAGAGTGGGAAACAGTTGACTTGCAAGAGAAACAGAAATATGGACGAACTTGGGGAGAATCTCTTTCTGTCAGAAATGCAAGGCTGCATTTGCCGTAGGAAATCTTAGTTGCTTATCACTTAAAACAGTCTTTTCCTGCCTAATAAGATTAGCAGCTTTACAAGCTGAGGACTTGGTTTTCCCTTGTTTTGATCTTCTTGGAGCACTGTCCCAAGCTTATGCTGTCAGTGATGAATCAGACTCCCTCCAAGCTCTGTGCTTATGTTTGTTGTGCCATGATTGTTTTCTTCCTCTGTTGTACTCTGACAATTTTATCATCTACCATTTCTTTACGGATGCTATAAAAGCAGAGTAAGCAGCTGGTGATTACACAGGTGAAGGATGGGACTTTTGTTTGCCTAGCACAGGCTGAAGACTTCCTTGACGTTGCAGTTCTCTGAAATGCATACATGATTTACCCATTACATGGACACTGACAGTTCTTCATTTTGCTTCTCATAGGAGGTGCGAACGAATCAGTTGCTTTAATTATCTGGACTGCCAAAATACCCCGGTGCGCATCACCTATTACCAGCTGAACTTCCAAACCAACATCATGGTCCCAGCGCACATCTTCCGTATTGGACCATCGCCTGCCTATGCTGGAGACAACATAATCCTTACTATCAACAGGGGAAACGAAGAAAACTACTTCAGCACCCGGAGGCTGAACTCATACACGGGCATTGTCTATCTTCAGCGACAGGTCAAAGAGCCTAAAGACTTTTTGTTAGATGTCGAAATGAAACTGTGGCGTCAGGGAACATACACTACTTTTCTTGCCAAAATTTACATTTTCATCACAGCTCATGCATACTGAAGCATGTATTGACGTTGGAATTTATTGGTGCTATGCTCTTTACCTGTTCTACCAAAGCTTAATATTGTTGAACTGGCATTTAATGTATCTAGCCTTTATGTTATTTTTCTGTCATTGCTTTAAACTTTTTTTATTGGTTGTGTAAATTAAGTTAATTTTTTTCTTTGTTGTTTTGCTTTCTTATGTAATTCTTCGCATCATCATTTGACAGTGAGCAAAAGAAGGGTTAGAAAGGCAGTACATACATTGTGTTACATGCAGGAATCTTTTCTTAGAAATTACTTTTGGGTTTAGTCACATCTGCAAGGTATCGCACTAGAGAGGAGAGATGTTCACTTAGGAGCATTGCTTTTTGCATTAGGAGAAAAAAGGCTTGAGCAGTTTCTCTTTACTACACAAACTTATGGTTTGGCTGCTGAAGTTTTCCTTGTTGAGATACTGTGTCAAGGGCTGTGCATATGCATTGACAGTTGACTCACCTCCTATTACAGGTTTGTTTTCCTCCTTCCATCTTTTATAATATGTTGCCTTAAATATATATATAAATAAAAGAAAACTCCACCAGTGAACAAGCCTATGACTGAGCCTTGCTTTAGTAGGACTGCTCCTATGATAGACCTTGGCAAGACCTTGGCCTTCAGAGGATATTGTGCTTCAGGGGAAAAGCTTGCACTGCCATTTTTAGTAGTTTGCTATAGGTTCTTGAATTCTTCTCTGCACAAAAGCACTGTGTTTAGGTAACCATTTGTGTAGACTAGATGTATTATAATTCTTAAAGGAAAGTCAAAGAGGAAATGTGGAAATAATCAACTGCTGCCCTTTTTTTTAAGTCCCGTGTGTGCTGCTGAGGAATCATTTGCAATTTTAAATAAACAAAAGGGGAGTTGCTTCTGTTCTTTAGGAAAATTACTTCAGTTGTATTACCAAATGACGCAGAGGAAAATGCTAGTTAAATTGGTGGTTTGTATTATGCCGTTTAGAAACAGCACAACTTAAGTTTTGAGTTGGATTTCCTCTAGTTCCACAGGAAACTGGAAGAGGTCCAGAGCTGAAGGCCAGATGTGGTAAAGCTTAGTATAATCAAAGTGTTTGTTAGAATTTAGAAATGAACATCAGAGAGTCTCTTTTCTGAGGGAAAAGAAAAAGCTCCAGTGTTGAAACTCACTGAACTTCCTTTGTTCTGGCTATAATTACTCCGTAAAATGTTTTGGTGGAAAAACATAGCTACAATATATTTACACTGCGTTTTGATAATCTGTTCTTTGCTACAGTCATTCCTATTTTGACCGGTGTGTACTTATAATTTTTTAAAAAAGAAAGAAAAAAGAAAGAGAAATCTTACGGCTTTTTATGCTATAATCAATACTATTATACTGTAAAAATAGTTGTTTGAAATACATCTTAAAATCTTACAACTACCACCAACAGGGTGAGAGGGGAGATGTACTGTGTTCATTATGTCCCAAGGCCAACTTCTACCACTCCAGGTAAATGACTTATTTAATTCAGACTCCCTTATTGATGATAAAGCAGAAATCTTTCTGTGTCTCACATCATAAAGACTTACTGCTAGAGAAGAAATATTGCTATTCCTCAGTTGTAAAATATGGGATATCTGAAAGTTTGCATACGTTCAGTGTCTTGGCTTGTTTTTGTTTGTTTTGTTGGTTTTTTTTTTTTTTTTTTTTTTTTTGTCTATAAAAGTAATTTTGTAAAAGCGATCTTCCATCTATCTTTTGTTTTCCATAGCTACCAGTTTCATAAGCTTTTAGCAAAGAAATGCTGACAGGGAAGCACATGTTTATGCAATTTGTCATCTCAATTAATGCATATCTTACAGCTACAGGCCTGGAAAGATGAAGAGGCAACTGTAAGAAGGAATAGGAGAGCCTTCCAGATTCATTATGCTGCATACATGTTAAGTGGTGATATGTTTCTCCGTGCCCCAGTGGGACACATAGGAGCCACTGAAACCCAGAGTTTTCCATCAGCATTAGTATGTGATTGAGTGTAAATGATATTCATGCACCAACAGCCTTTCTTGTCAGAGAACAAATGGACAAGGCATTTGTTACTCAGAGACCTTCTGCTGACTACAAACAACTGCAGTCAATCATATTAAGGACCTGGCAGTTTGTAGCACAGACTTTTCATTTTATAGACAGGTAGTTGATGAAGAAAGTTTTAGGGAAGGCTTTGCATACAATTATAAGAAAAATGGTATGTTATTAAAAAATGTCATCATTAGCACTGTGTACAGCAGGCATTTGATACATATAGAAATGGCTGCTTGTTGCAACTGGTCCCAGCAAAGAAAAGACTGGTGGTAGAATGGAAGATTGGAAATGAGGTTTATGTGACTTTTTTGAACAATGGGTGTTCTGTTTAATTTTTCAGATTATTTACTCCCTGCCTCTATGAAATGACCTCTTTGTATTTGGTGATTGTATTTCTTGGGTGATCCAGCAGTCCTGAGGACTAAGGAAAAAGAAATGAAAACCCGTGTGCTGGAGACTTGAGCGGGTCAATTACAGTTTGAAACATGAAGGGTGTTTTTGACTGGAATTTTCTTAACATGCAAGTAGCAGTACATGAGTGAGAAAGCTGCTTTTTAGCTAGAATTTTGAATGGCTTCCTTTTTGCACCAGGGAGGAAGTATTTTCCTATCTCTTTGTATGTAAAAATACACACATATGGATAACTCCAGGTACTGATGAGTTGGTACTAGTATTCCTTTGTGAGTTTAATATAGAAAACAGGTATCAGAGTGCTCTTCTTATGCCTTTCTCGTTCTGTTCATACTGGTGGGTAGGAGTATGGTTGCACATCACTGAAGAGTCAGCTGTAAATTTTAGTGGACTCAAATTCTGCTATTAGCTCCAAGATCACATGAACAAAACTTTATTCACCTTTATTTCTTTACATCTTTGTGTTGCTCGGCCTCTAATTCTGCCTTGCTGGTTTGTTCAACTTCTGCAACACTTTGTATCTCTTATTCTTGCAAGTTGGGACAGAGAAAGATTCCAAACTTAAGGATTTTATATTTTGAATCATCTTTTGAATTTGATACTGTAATAAAGGATAAACAGCAATCATGGTTTTAATATTATGGCACGTGATGGGCTCTTCTGCAAAGGTCCCATTTAAAACATTAGCAGTACAAGGTGGAGATATTGCAGGGAGCAGGGGAAATCCTGAGCCTTCTCCTCATTCCTCTGCTGTGAGAAGCAGTCAGTCAAGGAGGAGACAGCTCCCCTGCACACACACTTCTTTGGAGGAGGTACAGCTGCTCCCTGTTAATGGATATTACCTGGGCCACTGCTCACCTGTAGATTGCTACAGCTCTGGGAGCCTGGAGTCAACGTGAAACTAACGAATTGGCTCTGTGTCCCCAGCTGGTAGTGCTTTGCTGGTACCAGCACCTGCCTACAATCAGCTTCTGGGTGGAGCTGGGCACTGGGCAAGGGCTATTTATCCTTTGCCTGCTGGGTCTGTGTGTGCTTGTGCTGTTATTTGCTTGTATGGTATTGGAGGTGGTGGTGTTCTGAAAAGTGTTGCTTTTCAGAGTGTGTCTAGAAAGAAGAGAGTGCTGAAGCTGCATGCGCAAGGTGGAAAGCAAAGAAGAGCAAGACACACAAAAAAGTAAGATTTTATGGTTGTTTGGTGATGTTTGTGGTGATGAATCTGGGTTTCTGTGTAGTCCTAGGTAAAGGCTTGTGTGTGTGATTAAAACCAGTGTCCTTTTATGGGTAGGTAAGTTTTTTTCTTTTGACCTTTGAAGGGCAAAAATTGCTTTCATCTAGTTTGCAGGATGGGGGGAAGCTGCTGCAGATTCTTCTTCCCTATTCTTTATAGTTGTTTTCTATTTTTTCATATTTCCATTATTCCCGCTTGTGCTACGAAGAAGAGAAAGTTCCAGCTGGGGGGAATTAGGATTCTAGAGTAAAAATACATTCTGAGGTTAAAAAAAATGTCTTCCCACTTCTAAGATTCTCTGCGTGATGGTGATGTTCATTTTGAAACGGCTATTGAAAACTAGGATTTAATTATATCCAGTTTCCATCATGTGAAATGAAAGTCACAAACTTGAGCTTTTTGTCTTCTAAAACACTTTTTTTCTCATTTGCCTGTGCTTTATAAATAGTAATCTATGGGTGGGACCATTCCAGAGCTTAGGAGTCCTTCATTTTTTGTTCCTTAAGGGCTCTTGTTCAATGTACCCTGACACGGACTGCCAGAGATGGTAGGTTGGTGTCTCTCCTTGCTCTGGAACTCTGTGGGCTCATTGCTGCCTGGTGTATGAGAGGAATGGTGTCTTTCAGCCTACCTGGGTCAGGTGGCTTCTCAGGAAAGGTGCAATGCTAGCTTCCCATGACCAAAAGCTCCTGATAGAGTAAGGTTATAAATTCTAACATGTGTTATGGATTTTCTGTTTTTAGCTGGGAATGAAGAGGGAAGGATGTCAGTGTGGTGCCCTATGTACTGAGAAGGGAGGGAGGGGAGAAGATCCTTTGTGCATCAACAAGTCTTCTGAGACGTAGCCAAGAACTGTGCTAACTGCAAAAATTCCCCACAATAAATTAGAAGTCTCATTCTATTTTGGAATGATAGCAAAACACGCAAAGTGGTGAACTTCTCTCTGTGTCATCATTTTTAGAAAGTAATTGTGGAAAATATTAACGACAACTGATTCCACTTAAATTAAAGAGAAGAGATGCTAAATGGAGATATTAAGGCTTTGAGAGAATGGAAGAGTAGAGATGCCATTCTGGTTATTGTGGGCACCAATGAGCTATGCTCCAAAGAGGGGTTTTGGCTCATTGTGTTTACAGAACTACTGGTTGCAGACACATGCTCTGGATTCTCCCCAGCATCGATGGCAAGGAGTTGTACATGGAATGCTTTCAGCTTGGGAAAAAGGCTGATAATCTTAGAATGAAGTATGTTTGAAGTAGAGTGCTGCCATTTTGGGAATTTGAACAAATATGTAAAGAGTGATATGGGGTTGACAAGCACACATCTTTCTAGGCAATGTATCATGATGAAAAGTTTGCTTTTGTTAGCAATGGCAAAGTAAATTCTCTAAGCAAAGGATAAAAGTCATAGAAGTGAGAGATCCTTGTTATAACTATGAGACAGAACAGGCCACATCTGACTGTAGCTGTAATACCCAGTAGATACTGGTCACTGCACCTTGAAAGTGAAGATGTTCCCTCAGTAAGTTGGGATGGCAAAGCTCAACTCCCAAATGCATTTCAGGGTAGATTGAAACATGTCTTCCCTTGCTGCCATGGGGAACTTTTTGTGTTCTGCAGTTAAGATAGAATGTTGAGCTGCTGCAGTGAATGTCAAGTTCACTCTCTTCTTACCAATGTCCTTCACAGGCTTATAAAAGAATAATCCTAGTTAATCTTAACTGCTGCAGAGAACTGTTACAATTAATCTTATTATCTTTCAAGTGTACCTTTGAGAAATAGCTTTCACATTGACCAACAGTGTTTCATAGAGCTTCAGAGTGTCTAATGTACAAGAGTATAATTCTGGAGTAAATATACAATGCTGTCTCAAATACCTACTGCGGGTAGGGAGGGGGGCTGTGACTGGCCATCAGTGTAATCATCAGCTATGTGTCACAATAACCATGTTCTACACTTGTAATGTTTTTCTAATTAGGCCAAGTATGCAGTATTATAACCAATATATTGTATTGCCTAATGTAAATTAATGTGAATGTGCTGTGGTATTGATGAAAGCAAAATGTAATTCTGTAGTAACTCATGTTTGGTATCACTGGAGTTGGGAGGGCACAAGTGTGGAACTCAGTCGTGATCTTCAAGGTTTTCTGAAATCAGCATAGCACTTGAATTTGCAGTTCGGGGGAGTCTGTAACAGGAGTTGTATTTGTAGAATGAGTTTTTCTATAGCATACGCTCTCCTGTATCTTCCCATGTATTAGATGATGGTTCTCCAAACTGGACTTGCACATGCAAGAGTCTGCATTCTTATTTATACAGAATCAGCAGTTACTGATGCAAGTGATCCCATTAATTGGAAAGGCTTGAGTACTTGACTGGGACTCAGAAAATCCAGAATCTGTTCTGGGCTCTGTCCAAGTGGGTAACTGGATGCAAATCTATTGCACTTAGTTACAGCCTCCAGAAGTTCTTGCATTCAATACAAGAGTTATAAAATACACCCTCTTGCTTTACTCTGTAACAGTGGTATCAACTGTGTATGTTGTGGTCACATAGATATTATTCCAAGGTTAAAGACTGGCATAAATTCTGCTGATTCCTTCTTCCTGGTGATCAGAAAGTCTTGTGTAGCAGATGCCAGAGATGGAAGGGGTGAGATCAAGTGGGGTCACAAGAGTTTTTATGCCATGTACCACTAGCCATCTTCTGCTAATTTGGGTAGCACTAATAAATTTAAAACAACAATGAAAAAATTCAGTTACCTTGAAAATAAGGACATCGTAAGAAAAGTTATTGATTTAAAAAAACAAAAAAGTACATAATGACCAATATTCTCTGTAGCTGTTGATGCAGAGCTCCACTGAAGTGAAAGTTAAGTGAAGTCAGAGCTTTAATCGCAATTTAATTTTCTCTCTGAGGAGAGGAAGGGAGGTACGTACATGACAGATGCCTGTTGTGTTGCATGAATTACATCTGAGGGATTCTGACGCATACGGTAGTGATGACTGTATTTGATTATGGTTACTCCATGTAACTCTTTAAAGACTCTTTTTTTTACTTGTAAGCTGGGAAGAGGTGGAAAGATGCTTTAAAAAAAACAAAACAAAACAAAAAAACCTGACAGCTAGTGTTAATCACACAGTATAAGACTTCTCCAACCTTTCCATTAGTCCTTTATTCTGTATGAAGAGAGTGTGGGCTGCTGGTTTGGATTGGTTTGTTATTGTTGTTTAGTTGTTTTGATTGATTAGTGTTTAGAGAAAAGGAGGTACAAAGTGTTTCCCATCTCTGCTGTTGGTGTGTTGTGCTGGAAATGTGTGTGTCACTTAAATAGAGCCCAAGTCTTCAGCATGCAGTGCGGAGAGGCTTGAGTTGCTTTGCACAAATGAAACTTACCCGCTCAGGACTGCAGAGGTCCCTACTTAGCAGTGCCCACAGTCTGCCTGTTTGTAGAGATCTCTGGACTTCCACACTGTATTTCGTGTTTCTAAATCAGCAACAATCTTCATCTCTTCAATTTATGAATTCCACTTGCAGCCTCTCTTCCCTTCTGCAGTTGCATCCTATAGTTTTCTTGTTTTCCCCCTATTGTAGGAGGCATTTTTCCTCTATCTGTCCCTATAAAAAGTTCAAAACCACAATCATTCAAAAACCCATCTACCTTTTCTTCATTGATTGCTTAGAGACTGCACCATTGTTAGCAGCTTGCTAGTTTCACAGCAGTGCTATTGATCTGCTAGTCCAGAATCTGAAGAATAGCAATTTAAATTACGCTATAGTTTTAAACTCTGCAGTGTGGCAGGTTTGAAGGCAGCTGTTCTGGATGCTGCTGGGAATTACCAGAGAACGTGTTGTTGAATGAGTGCCCTGGGAAATCACTAATAAATAATGACTTATTTTCCCTTTTCTTAATTTTTTTTTTTTTTTTTTTTTTTTTTTTTAGTGCACTTGTGGAAGAAATCAAATGTGGTGTTTAATGTTATATACTTGTTTTCTATGTAAAAGTTTTTGATGGTTTTGAATTCTTCAGCTTATGACCTAAGCGTCACCTCTTCTATCAGTTAACTTGGGGAAGGGCAGTGGGCACAGCCATGGTAGTGTCTGGCACGATGTTCAGGCCCTTCACTCAGTTTGGGGCATGTTGTGGATATGGACCTGGTTATTTTTATTCTCATTTTTGCTTCTCGTTTTAATGGTGATATAGCTGACAGTCTTGAAGAGCTGAAGTGGAGACACGTTTCAGGGAAAGTAGTTGTATGGTAATGATTGAACTGGTCATAGAAAGTGAAGGGCTGATGGGATGATTTCTTTTCTTTACCTGTTGACACTGGAAGATTTTGAGGGGGGAAAAAAAGTCCATGACTAGTTGCTACCTGAAGCCACTGTTTTCCTAAACTTGCCTCTTCTCAGTGGTTTTTGCCATTACACTAACTGAATTATTTTGTAAATTGCTATATTGCAGGCAGGGATTGCCATTTTCAAATGCAAATCAAGGTATTTTATTATCTCAGTTGTACTGCAGCTTTCTTTTCAAAATCAATAATGTAAAGATTTGTGGGCAGGCTCACTTTCTTCTAACACTGATCTAGTTACTTAATAAAATAATAGTTTCCCCCCTACCTTCTCCTACTGTTTTTCTCCTGATTTTTTATCTTAGCCACTGAAGAAATATGTTTTATGAGAACATAGAAAATGATGCATTTAAACTTGTCAGAGCAGTTCGAAGATAGAATATGTTTTTCTTCTGCTGATTGCTTTTCTTGGACCATTAGTTGCTCAAAGCAGAGAGGAAATAGAATGGGGGCAAGTCAGATTCAGTAATAATTGTTTGGAGTTGAAACTGCACGTGAGCTCCCCATATGTATTTTTTTTAGTTCTTGTTTTCAAGATGTTAAATTGTTCTTTCTCTGCACATCAGTATCTTGTTGGTAAATACTTGTGTAGTAACTGTGAATGTGGTGGGCTGGTTTTCTCCATGGTGTAAAATGAGGCTGTGCCACATCCACCTGTGCAGCTCTGCTGCTGGCTGCCAGGGGCTCCCCTGGACCTTGTTTCTCCAAACTCTAAGTCAAGGTTTTGGCCATGCTGCAGCCTGATGAAGTGTGTAACTCCACCTCTGGTTTGTCTTGCAAACAAGTTGAACCACTTCTTTAACCTGTCCTGCAAAACAGGCTTTACTGGAAAACTGGGCAGCCAGGATTATTTTTTTTTTCTTTCAAGTCAAAACTTTAAGATGATTCTTCTGTTTTCTGGCACTGCTATTATTTTAAAATCTTGTGTGGAATGTGAAACTGAAACGTTGTTTTAGCATAAACATTTCAAGGTCTTTCATCAGATTTTTGTGCTTGCTGTCAATGTATTTCATCATTGTTGCTCCTTAATGAGATCTGTGGGTACCGGCTAGACAGACAGTCATAAGTTCACTGTATTGCTTCATATGGGCCTTTCTGTTTTTTCTTTTTTCCTTCCCATGTCCATCTCCATGAGTTTTGACTAGGTTTGCTTGGCTCCAAGGGTGCTGAGACAAACCAGTTTCTAGATTTCTCCTTATTTGGAACAAGTGCCCTTATCGCTGTTGCCAAGAATATTTTGTGCTTTGTGGCAGAGGTCCAGGAGCTCACCGCAGTGCTTGGAGTTCTGAGGTTCCCAGAGGAAATTTGGGCTGGGGCAGTTAGCTCAGAAGTGCAGCCTATGTCTGAAGGTGTTGGATAGGCTATGTGCAGTTCTGAGTCCTCTTCCTTGATGATTCACAATCACCGTTACTGTAGAAATGCTGACATCTTTAATAACTCTCACATTTCAATTCAATGCTGAGATGAAAGGATTTCCTATGTTAAACAAAATTTACATTTTTTTTCTTTTTGTAGACACCTCAGTTTGCTTGAACAGTATTTTGTCATCTTAAGATGTGTAGTACATGTAAAGACTCCTAGAAATATTGGAGATGCTCTGATTTGATCTTCGTTTTCTAGACTATACTAAAAGATGATTTTTGAGCTCCCAAAGAAAAGTCCTACTGTCCTCTCTTCTTGTTCCAGCAAACAACTATCCAACTCAGAAGAAAACTCCAAGAGCCTATAGTCAGTTTGTCAAAGGGAGGGAATAAATGGAAGAACCACTTAAAAAGAAAAATAAACAGGGGATCACCCACAAAAAAAAATAAAGTTCCACAAAACCAAGGCTTTCTTCTAAGTGCAATTGGTAAAAGCCATGACTGAACTGGTTGCAGTTATCCTACTCGTGTTGTCAGCTAATGATTAGCTAACAGGCACAATAAACATTTAAAACTAGCTTTAATGGTATAATATTTTAAGGACCTTAAAACAATAAACTGTATGGTTCATTATCTACTTTTAATGAGTAGCAGCTGGGGAAGTAGCCCACCTCCAGGCCAGTCCATTTGTTGTGCCATGACCATCTGATCTGCACAGCGAGCCCCGTCTCTGTGTGCTGGATACTGAAAGCTAGGGGAGATGTGCTCTTGGAGACTTTCCACCATGTAGAATTGGAAAGCCCCATTTTGAGACATTGCTGCAAGGAATGATATCCATCAAATTTTAAGTGCTGAGGCTTACCATGGTTCAGCAGATGCACTTGCCAGCAAATGGGTTGGCAAGATTAGCGTGTAGACTTTGATGAAGTCATTGCGGTGTGGCATGTGGCTGGCTTTAAAAAAAAAAATGGTAAGAAGCAAGATTTCCCCCTTGCTGAAAGCTGGCAAGAACAGAAGGAAGGACTATTTTAGATTATATGAGCGTAGGGCTTTGAGCAGAGAGCTAGCTGGCTTCACTGGCTTATAGCAGACTGACATATTGTTGAAGAAAGGAGCCAGAAGAGTGGGTGGATTTCTTGCTGGCGATGAATACGCAAGCATGGCTAGCATTTGTGATGTGACTGCACATTGAGAGTGGGTTGTTAAAGATTGGGCTGTCTCAGGTAGCAGCTGTGGCCAAGAGATTGCATCTTTTCCATTTGTGTCTGGGAGAAAATTGTGATCTTCATTAGGGATGCGGGCACCGTTGCCCTGATCTGTGGCTTTGTCCCTTGCTCTTGGAAGATGGCACTGCTGGTATGCTGCTGAGATGGAGGCTAGCCCAGAACATGGATTTCTTGGGCCTCATTTTCTTTATTGCTGGGGTCACCATGCATCTTAGCAGTGTATAAATGAATTTCAGTGGGTAAAAGCTGTATCTGTATTCAGGCCGCTTCTTACTGGCAGAGTGAGGCCAAGGAGCATGAGCATGTGTGTGGCTTTGCTTGCCAAAAGGCCTAGTCTCCCTTCTGCCCTCTGCAAAACCATGGTGGGACTTCACCCAAGAGAGCTGTTTTGGCTTTGGATGCTTGTGGGAATGCTCTTCTCAAAGGACAGAGAGCTGCTGTGCTGTGGGCACCTCCTTGGGAAGAGACCAGAGCTTAATTCCTTACATTTCTATGGAATTCACTAAGTGGACAAATCTGCTAAGCTCCATTCACCTTGCTTTCCTCTAGAATGGGATACGTGCAGTCCATTAACATGCACTGCATGGACATGTGACAGACTTTTTTTTTTTTTTTTTCAGATACAATAAAAATAAATGCTATCTAAGCAAATGAAATACAAGTTTAGAAAGTTTCCAATTTGCTTTAGTCTTTCTTATTTCTTCTGGGAAGAACTGAAGCTAATTTTACTACACCCACAAGTCTTACCCTTAAATCCTTTTCTAGATTTTCCTTCAGGATTTTTAAACTGATTTTTATCATGCATACATTGCACTGAGCTTACTGGCAAGTTTTCTTCTGCCTACTTAGAGTGCTGGGTCCTATAGACAGGATTTCATATGGCATGCTCTGTGGTCTCTGCCACTAGTTTTGAGTAGGGAAATGAGGTTAATGTTGATGTAAAACAATCAATTAATTGGAAACTATTATGTACAGGAGTGTGGGAGGGATGACAGGAGAGAGCTTCTTCTATGCAAACAGATGAAAGGTGCAAAGCAGACATCTTGAAGAAGAGTTGACATTTTAAGTGCTATAAGCCTGCAGGGAGAGATAGCATCACTTTTGAGATGTACCTGGAAAAAAAAGAAAAAAAGAACACCAGACAAGCTTTAAAACATACAAGCTGAAAAAGCATTTTTGAGCCTGTAGCTTGCTGCTTTTTAACACTGCATCCTTATGTGCAACAAAGATATGATTTCTTCCCTTTCAAATCTTATCTCTCTTGTATCCCAAGATCTCCGTGACCAAAATTACACTGGTAGGTTTTGACTTGTAGACTTGTTTTCCCATGCTTGATAAGATTGTCTGCATTTACCCACCTCTAAGGCACGTATGTTTTGTCCTGGATGCTTTGGGGAGGTTAAGCAAAGGATGGGAGAGGAAGAGTTTATTTTGATACCCTCCTGGGTTCTGTTTCTGTTATTCACCTAACAAGTTTCAATAAGCAGTCATTTGTACTGGATCTTAATTTAGATTAGGGGTGTCCTATGTACTGAGTAATAACTTCATTGTTTGTTATTAGGCTTTAAGTAACAGACAGGAGTGGGAAAAAAAACAATGGTCCAATACCTATAAATGTACTTATTGTGGCAGTAAAGCCACATTTAACTCCCCTGGAAAAAGAAGGGGAGGGAACCAACCAAAATACAGGCCATCTGAGTTACTAACATCAGAAGGGCTTCAGAAATTATGTCTCTTAAGTTCACATGGGCAAAATCCTATGTATCCTCAGTGTTGAGGTGAGGTTTGTTGAAGGATGATAGCAGTTGACATTATGATAAATGGTGGCAGAAGGTGGTGATAAATTCAATGTGTTACTTATTAGGACAGGCAGCGATAGGATAGTAAGTGATGGAAACTGATCAAGTGATTTATTTTAAGCGGAACTGAAAAGCATTCAAGCCCCAACTAAAATAGATGCCTTTAATGTAGACTATATGCAGAGAAGTTGCTAAATAGTTGGGGAAAATACAGAAGTTGCATCTGAATATTAACCTAAATGTCTTAATAAAAATGTAATTTGAAAAATACTCCTATGAGTCCTGTTAAGCTTGCTGAAGTAACTTTAGTTAGTTCTGCAAGGCAAAGTTAGCCTTGCAGAAGTTCAGTGCTCAGGCTTCCTCACAATGCTTTTGTTGTCTTGTCTTACCACATCAGTAGGCAGAACTGGTTTAGGGGCTGCACTGTATCACATCTGTATTGTAGTGCAGAATAACCTAATATGTTCAGTGAATAAAGTGCTTAGGTTTCCCTTTACCAGCTTCCTGATGGAAAACACGAGTCTCATTTAGAAGAGGAGCGGGTCAGAATAATTTCTCCTGTTGTTTGCTGCCTCCCCCCAGATCGAATGAATGCAGTGTTTATCTTAATGACTTCCCCAGGTGCTGGTCCTGAGAAATGCAGAAAATCTGCAGATTTTTTTGGAGGTGATCATCTCCCCAGTTTTGGTTTCATGTGTCTGTGCTATAAGAAATGTACAGCATCTTCAGAAAGAACTTGTTATGAAGAACAAATACAAACGACGCAAAGCTAGAGTAGAGCAGCCACTGATCTTGTTCTGTAAGCTATGGACTGACATAAGCTAAAGCAAACAAAAAAAAAAAAAAAAAAAAAAACCACAAAAACAAAACAAACAAACAAAAAAAA
>NW_024884778.1:13672962-13934404 GCF_019232065.1 Centrocercus urophasianus | reverse complement strand
CCCCCCCCCCCCCCCCCCCCCCCCCCCCCCCCCCCCCCCCAAAACCAGTTCCTTTCTTTTATTTTATTCATTCCCTTCTTTAAATGTTGTCTATGGTTGAGGCAGAAGCTTAATACACTTCATACACTATGTGTACTTAGTTGCCCTTTCTGTAGAAGATTGTTGAGCCAGATAGATGTGGTGTAAGTGCACAGAAGGTTTAGAACACCAAGGTTTATTGTGGTCATGGAAACATTCAATGTAATCTTTGATCACCAGTTTATGCTTCAGAATATCTTCAAGAAGTTTCTTTCTTTTTCTCCTTTCCCCTAACTTAGTCAAAGCATTCAGCCTGAAAAGTATTGGTTGCCTGTGAGGTCCATCAACCTTTCTTTTTCAGATGTGGTGAAATGTAATGGTCTTCTGTCTCATATGAGTGCCATGAAAATATGTGGATGTGCTGTGCGTTAAGCTAGAAAACTGTATGATCATAATTAAATCATATCTTATGTTATCCAACTTCTATAAATAGAAATTAATAGTAATAAGGAATAGAAATGCAAATCTTGGCAAATTGATTGAAGGGACAGTCTTGAGGATCCTCTAAGTCAGACTTTCTTCAAAATTTCATAGGAAAAAATTTGGTGCTCATTGGATTTTTTTATTTTTTTTTTTTCCTTCTCAACCATCCATCGCTGTGTGAAACAATAGATCGTAAAGTGGAAAACCAACAGAAGTCCTTTGCTTTTTCGGGATTGCAGCTCTTAAAGTTGATTCTGTAGTAACTCTCAGCCCATCACACCAGTGCCATGAAGCTCTAATCCAGACCTGGCCCCAGGCTACTGCTCCTTGTTCCTGCAGCAGGGTACCCCAAAAGGCTGCTACTGTGCTGTAGTTTCCTCTCTTTCTGTTTGAAATGGAAGAAATTGCAGCTTGTACTTTATTGGGTGCCTACCACCAAGTAGTGTTAGGGTCACGCTCCTTACCCCACAGACACACAAAGGGAAATTCTTGGTTTTTGCTCTCCATTCCCTTGAAATTGTGGATCTAGAGGGGCTCTCATGAATGAGAGGGAAAGGGGTGGTAGGAGAGTTTCTAGAGATATGCAAGCTTTAAGGACAGGAGTAGGAACTCTGCTGTGTGGGCTTCATGGGGGTGCCACCACATATGTCTGAACTGAGATGATTTACAGTTATTTCTTCACATAGATGAAAGTCTTAGAGCCTTTCAGAAAAATAATGCAAACAGAGCAATGTCGAAGCTGCAATTTGGCTGTTTAAATCTGCACAGATTACAGAAGCAGCCTTTTACCTAAGCAAGTATTTTGGTACTGAATTAATTAGCAGTTTTCTTACTGCAGTGCCCACACAGGAATTGCATCCCACACCTGCACCCTCCACCTCACTCGGCTGCAGCCTCAGTCACATTGCCAGGCTCAGGATGGGCTAGCACAACCTGCACTGATTCCAAGTCATTCTGTGGAATCCACTGTGTTTAGAGTTATACCCACAATGACCTTGCTTAATTAGCTGTCTGCATTGTGTAAATTGTCAGTGCATCAGGTGGAGAAATTTGACTGGTGCTGTGTTTGAAATCTGAGGTAGAGCTCTTTGTTCTCAGTGGGCAGTTAGTGATGTGCAAGGTCCTGCACCTGGGTCAAGGCAATCCCAAGCAGAGATACAAGTTGGGTAGACAATGGCTTGAGAGCAGCCCTGAGGAGGATTTGGGAGGGTCATTTGATGAAAGGTTTAACATGAGCCAGAAATGTGTGCTTGCAGCCAGGAAGGTTGCATCAAGAGAAGTGGTTGAGGAAGGTGATTCTGCCCCTCTGCTCTGTTCTTGTGAGACTCCATCTGGAGTACTGTGTCGAGTTTTAGGGTCTCCACCACAAGAAGGGCATGGACTTGTGGGAGGGGGTACAGAGAAGGGCTACAAAGGTGATCAGAGGGCTGGAACACCTCCCCTACAAGGACAGGCTGAGAGAGCTACTGCTCTTCAGCCTGGAGAAGAGAAGGCTCTGGGGCAGACCTTATGATGACCTTCCATACCTAAAGGGGGGCCTGCAGAAAAGCTGGAGAGAGGTTTTCTATAAGGGCATGTTACAACAGGAGGAGGGAAAAGGTTTTAAGCTAGAAGAGGTATTGAGGAAAAAATGCATTATTGTGAGGGTGGTGAGACATGAATGGGTTTTCCAGCAAGGCTGTGGATGCCCCTTCCCTGGAAGAGTTCCAGGTGAGGCTGGATGGGGCTGTGAGTAACCTGGTCTAGAGGGAGGTGTCCCTGCCTATAGCAGGGGAGTTGGAACAGGATCATCTTAAAGGTCCCTTCCAACCCAAACCATTCTATGATTCTCTGTTCTCACAACTTGCCTGTGTACTGCACAGTATTACAGAAAGGTGATATTACAGCTGTCATACCCCTTCTGGCCCCATAATTCTTTCTAGCTGTGCAAATGTTTTTGTTTTTACAAGTCCCAGTAAATTTATGGCTGGTGGCCACTACCTTCAGTTATGGCATAAATTTATGTAACTAATGTAGCCTGGCTGCAAAAAAAAAAAAAAAAAAAAAGCATGAAACTGCTGAGGTGGAGCAAAGTGCAAGTTAAGGGGTGTGCTGAGCCAACGCTATTTATTTTAAATAGAGTATGCAAAAATTGCAATGGACAGCAAACAGCTTTCAGAGGTGATGGACAATGCAGATTGCTAGCTAATGCCTAGCTCTGGTGTTACAGGTAGGCCCTCGTTCTCAAAGTTCTGCTTTTTGGAGCTTTGCTTCCCTGTGCTGATCTGGTGATCCTGAAGCGTGAGCAGTCAGGCTCTGAGGCTTGGCTTCCACGGTTGTGTTCACACCACTAAAGCCAAATAATTTGGCTCTTCTGAGAAAACATTCTGAGTGAAAACAATACCTAAGCATTATAGGTATGCCTGAATGAGAACAGTATTTTTAAAATCTTTTGTCATTCGTGATAAACTGTTGCCAGAACTCTTTCTCAGCTTCAGAGGATAAAGGTCTCTTTAAAAAGAGGAGTATCCACTAATCCAAAGTAAGGTAGTGCATTACATTCCTCAGCCAAAATAGTCAGAAAAAACGTGATGGGTACTGCCACTACACCTAAGAAAAGTGTAATATCAATACCTCAAGGTTTTTGTTCAGAACTAAACAAACTTCCAGAAAACTGCAAACCAGAGATTCCTGTCATGATTATGCTTTTTTGATGAAATACAGATACAGGCAGGCTTTTCAAGTTGGATTACTTCATTCCTGAGGGCTACGTAGGCCATGCATCACATTCTTCAGAAGAAGCTTAGTTCCAAGGGTGGTCTGGCCTCTCAAGAGAAGCAGGGCAACCAAGAAACCAATTTGTTCTTTAATTCATTTATTCTTACGAGTAGTCTAATCAAAGTCAATGGAAATCCCCAGTAAAATCTCCTCAAACAGGTGATTTCTATCATCTTCTGGAATTGAGTAGCTTGCAGTAGAGGAGAAGGTGGAAGGAAAAAAAAGGAAAATGTTGGAAACATTGCAGTAATGGTTATTTTGATGAATGTATTTCAGTCACTATAAATATACAGTTCTTAAAGACGTAGGAGGAAAGGTAATAAAGAGGCAATCTGAGGAATCTATTATTTCTAATATCCCCTAGAGTGATTATTTGTTAAAATTATGCTTGTCGCCTTCCATTTTTATATGGAAGAAAGTACTTAGACTGGTTTCTGAGCCTTGTGTACCCCACAGTAGTGTGTGCAGAAGGGCTTTTTTTATTATTTACTGAATAGCCTCCCATGAAATGTTGAGGGTAGGAGAAATATAGCCTTTGTCTTTTGTGGCAGCAAGCAAATTGGGCAAACTCCTCTGATCTCCAAATAGTTCAGTCAAATGCTAAGAACTGTGTAAAATCTCTGCATCAAAAAGATGAGCACGTGTGTATTATCCTATACTTGATGGAAACTGCAGGGAAACTATACTACAAAACCATTAGGTATAGGCAAAAGAGAGTTCTATATCAATTTACAAAGCCAGCTAGATCTTCTGCTTGAATAGGAAGATAAGCAGAGGAAAATGTTAAGGTTTTATTTTTAATTGATAAGTTGAATTGAAGTTCTCTCCTCTAACTTAAAAGCTGTTTTTTACTATGGGCTGTGCAGCCATGGTGTTCCTACCACAAAGGAGCCTGTTGGCAGAATTGGGTTTAGAATGAAGCTTCAGTGATACACAGATCATGAATCTGAATTCAGAGTTCTGGTTTACACTTTAATTGAAGTGTGCATCACAGATACATTAAAATTCAAATGTGTAACTAATGTAAAGGTCAGTGAAATGCATGTGCTCTTCCTACGTTTTTAATTTTGTTTCATGCAGACAAACTTTCATACAGAGGAGTTGGGAAACTTAATCCAACAGTTTATAAGGCAAATTATAACAATGTCTTAATCTAAATTCAAATTACTTTCTTCTGGAGGAAAAATATAGCCATCAAAAACATTGCTGTAGTAACTGCAATTCTGTCACTTTTGTTATGTAACCTTTGGGGAAATTAGAGATTACAAAGCCCGTTTCTGATTCTTAAAACCTATAAAACAAACAGTAAAAATTGCCTTGATTTGTAATCTGCGCCTTTTGATTAGAGAAAAAAGTGCAGGCTAGAGATTTATGAATAACCATGACATTGACATAGTTTACTTACAAAGAAGTTATAGCCATAGCTCTCCATTAATCTGTAAATGCCTATAAATGAGAGCTTATTTATAAATGTTGGGAAAATGTTTGTAAGATTTACAACTGACATATGATTTATCTCAGGGAGTTTATTGTTTCAATTATATGTAATTAATAACATAGTCATATGTAGTCATAATTTAAGATTTCTGGTTTACTAAAGGCTTTGCATATTGATTAGCTCTCTCTCATTTCTCAGCTAGACATTAAGCATGTCATGCTTTCAGTAGTACTTTGCATGATGAAAACCTATAGTTCTTAATAGCAAAAAAAATGGTGCAGATCTTTTCAATGTGATGTAGATAATACTCAACATCTAATTAGCTAGGTACTGAATTCAGGGTTTGCAGTTGCAGAATACTAATATAATATCTTAAAGACTTTAGCTCTTACTTCCCTTGGTTATGAAGGTGAAAATATCACTTTGTAAGTGTGGATGTTGATCCTGGTATTTCTTGTAGAGTGCAATATCAGTATGCAGTGTATCTTTCCTATATCAGCTTTGTTCAGGGCACTGATAAAGTATCTCTGGAACAGGGAAGTTAGCAGGGACAGTGAGAGAAGGATACCATCCAGCCACTTTCCTCAATTACACATCACAAGACTGCTGGGTTGAGGCAATTTCTTGCCCAGGCTTGCCAAGCTGCCTGAGTGCTGTGGCTGCAAAGGGCTGTTTTCTGCAGTAGAATAGCCAAGAAATCTGAAATTTTCTGTGAAAACCACCTTTGCTATTGCAAATGCTGCTAGGATTCGTCTGCTCCAATGGTTCTGTGTTCACTGGACAGCTGGGTTATATTGGTGGACAGATTTTGTTCTTTTTGGTTTTTTTGTATCACCTCAAGTACCAGGCAGCTTTCCTGTTGCAGTGTCTTTGGACTTGTCTCTGTCAAACTCCTGAATTTGCAATAGGAAGAGAGATCCAAGCATGAATGCTTTAGCATTCTCTAGGAGAACAGGGCAAGGAAGGATAAAAGCCTGTTCTTCCTGGGTTTCTGTTGTTTGCTTTTAATGCATGATCTAAAAATGTAAATTATTATAGAGCCTATGAGTGCTTCCAGGCTGCTCTCAGAGGAGAAACCAGGCCCAGGAAGTCTTTGGTACAGGACAACTACTAGCAATCCAAGTTTTCCCAGTTTGACAAAGTCCTCAGTTCTCTCAATGTCAAATCAGTCAATGCATTGCTAAAAATACTTTACTTATGCACAAAGCCATCGTAGATGAAAGGCTGGCGTGCTTTGAAGAGGAAAGCATCCTAGCTGTCTGAGCTGATTGAGTACTCCAAAAAAGCATTCTGCAGATAGCTGCTCGACTTCGTGAATGGATTAGCTTTGGCTACACTTGCACTCTTTTGTATTTTTCTCTTGCATGAACATACAGGCTTTTTCTTTCTCCTCCTTTTTTTGCAATGAGAATGCTTGCGGCAGGCTAATTTTAACTTGGAAGCGCAGACACCAGCAAGTGATGACTTTTAGTCTTACTTTTGAGGTCTGTTTTAGTCAAGAATGTAACACATTATGTTTATGCTGCTAGGGAACTGCAACAGTTCACAAGCCCTGAAAATAATCAAAGCTGCTGTTACCTATTTGGGTAGCTCATCAGTACAATGGCAATTAAATTTATTATTTTAATGCTGTTAACCGATATCTAAATTTACACAGTATTTTTTTCTGAGGTCAATAAAGGTGTAAAGACAACAGTGTTTAACCTTTGGGAGCTTCCATTTCTCATTTGCAGTGGAGATTATGTGCTCCTGTGTAAAGCTGCAGCATTTTGGATCATCATAACATTGAAAGATGCACAATGATGTGATAAAGGGGCTGTCTGTTTGCCAAGCAGCAAGGTTATGACAATATACAGTAAGTGGATGAGACAGGTTGAAAGAGAAACTGCAGGGTGAAGCAGTGAACAAAGAGGTGCCACCGTTGGATGAAGTCTCTGAGAGTTTTTCCAGTAGCCATCTCCTTACACTAGTGCTGCAGTAGCACTGTGAGGATGGTGAAGACTTTGGATGATTGTCATGTTTCAAATAACTGAAATGTCCCGGTTGGGTAAAGTTCTCCTGAAACTTTTGCAGAAGTTTTTTGCTGTTTTGGGAAAGGCAAATAGGCCATATCTCAAAATGGAAAGCTTCTGAATGGACTTCAATTTGATCATAATGGAAGTCCATATTGTTTTCGAAGATAAATGAAGGTTAGGAAAGAAGGAGGAGAAGTACACTGGATCCAAATATATCTGAGGGTGGTGTTCAATTCTCAAAAAACCGTGGGCTCTCTTCACGATCTGATTACATTGGGATTGTGATCTGATACTTAAATGGTAATGTCAGTGGTCCTGAGTTTGGGTTTAGCAAACCACTCCCAGGTGAGCCATGTGTAGGATAAGATATAATTCAACTGATAATAATTTACTTGCTTAAATGTTTAGCTGAGTTGTTCTTGTTTTCATACTCAGTCTCTACTTATGATGACATTTTCAAATTGCAGTATTAAATGCTTTTTAATATTGAATTCTTGAGCCTCTGCTGAGAGCCGTTACCTCTTCAGAAATTTGTGGCATTGTGGTTATTCTTGAGGATAATCCTTACACTGTAGAAACTTTGCTTGATCCTATTGATTCATTTTTTTTGTGGTTTGATGTCTTGATGAACTTCTAAGTCATATTTCCACAACTGCTCATACTAGTGTCACTGAATGAAGTGCTTGCATTATATTCAGTGACAAAAGCGGAGGCCAAAGTAAGGTGGACCCTTCTGTCTTTTTTTCTTTTTTCTCTTATAAGCTGTCACTGTCTAAAATACAGACTTTGCTTGCTAACATGCTCAATAACCAAGCTACAATAGCTACAACCACTGTGAATCTCAAAGCTAACACAGATGGAAGTGTATGCACTGGGCAATAGCTGAAGTTGGCAGCATCCTGAAACACACATACTGATTCCATAGAGTTGCCCTTCGTAGAATTCATATACGTTGTCCATTTAGGGCAGGGCTTCAGAGTCTTGTGATGCAAACAAGATTCTGGCACGTTGGTAGGTGCTGATGGCTGTCCTGGGGTGGGGACTGACTACTGCATCCCCAGGGAATGACAGCCACTCCCTCCCAGATCTCTAGCCAAGTTCTTAACTATGTGATGAATCCTTGATAGCTGAGCTGGGTTACCAAGTTCTACATTTCTTCTTTAAGGATCCTTGAAAAAAAAATTGAACTAAAAAAAACTTCAGGAAACAAACAAGAAAAATCAGTAATATCATTTACACATATCCCAAAAAGTAAAACCAAAAATCCTGCAGTTCTTGCTACAGAAGCTAGCACTTGTCTGTTCATGATGGATGTGTGCAAATGAGAAGCGAAAGTTTGTTTTATTCTTAACAGCCTAGTGCCACAGTCAGAGTTTCAGTCTCTTAATCAATCAATGTCAGGCAGAGCCACAGTCAGTATGCACCACAGTTAGCACTGTGCTACCCTATTACTCCCATTACTGCTCCTGCTGCTAAGCGGGCTCTGTTGCAGAATTTTGCTCATCAGAAGACTGTTTTGCTGAAAATATTTGTTGGGCTTTGAGACATCTAGATTCCTGCTGGCTTCTCAGTTGGCTTCGTTAGTCAAGTCGCTGGGAAGAGTACATCTCTGTAGAACAGGGCGCACTCAATCGGGCTGAAAGGCAATGCATCAGCTATGTGAAGGATTGGTGGGGAAAACCAGCACAAAAGGATTGGGCAGAAATAAATAACTGTGGGTGATTCAGAATAATGCTGGAATCTCCTGTTCTGGTGTTACTGCAGTTACCAAAGCAGGCTGGTACAGCAGCTTAATCAGCTTGCTGTTCTAACCCAGCTGGTGTACAGCAGGCAGGGGATGTGTTGCCTGTCAGCAATGCATATCAGCTCTTGACCTTCAGTTTATTGTTGCCTTTAATGTGGTACTGAAACATAAATCAAGCCAAATAGATTGCTTTTTTCTTTTCTTCCACTTAACTTTATGCTGCAGTCTCACTGCATTGCTCCGACTTATACCTTCAGTTTTTTCATCTTGGACTGATAGCTTGGATGAATTAGGGGGAGTATCCACTTATGTATATATAATGTTAATACAAAATATCTTCTAGAAATAGGAAGTCAATAAAGGAGTTTAGAAATTTGCTGTGAAGTATTTCTTTGAAGGTTTGGAGTTTTGTATGGCAGTCTTGAAAAGAATGCAGATCAAGAGCAAAACAAAAAAAAAAAAAAAGAAAAAAAGAAAAAGATGGGAAAATCATTTTCTACCTGACAGAGAAACAGAGTTTGGATTCATTTCATTCCGAGTAGCAATGAAAATCCAAGCTTATTCTCTCCTAAACTACGGCTTCTAGGAAAAGAATTCACAGTTTATGTGAGGGTGCTGTAGGAGATGGAGGGTTTTCACCCCTTTCAGCCGTAGACTCTACTGGTATTTCTTTCATCATGGTGTCTAGTAGATTCCAAACCGTGTTTTGGTGAAAGTGATCTCTTCCCTGAATCCATCACCACCATTGCTGGGGCAGTGCCCTCAGAGACCTTGGGAGTTGCCCACCACTGTGGGCTGTGACTGGAACTCCCTCAGCCACAGAGCCATGGGCTGCTGCCTGCCCCTACCTATAGGACGTACCTTCCCTGACCCAGAGGGCTATTCCAAATCAAAACGTCTATGCACACCAGTGATATGTTATTACTTCACATATTTCACATTTTTCTCTCCACTGTGCTGTGGGTCTCAGTGTGAAGCCAGCCCTGCTCTCTACAGCGGCTCACGGCTACCACCTAGTGCTCTGCTCAGCATTCTTGCTTGGTGGGGAGCAATTGCTTTGATTTGCAGTGTAAGGTTGTGATGAATGGCTAAGAAAAAATACTTAGTCCTCTGTGCAGCAGCAGCAGCAGCCTTGCAGGATAACTAAGAAGTGTGAGGGCAAGCACACACTAGGATTTTTCATGAGGTGTCAGTAAATCTGTTTTTATCTCTGCAGAAGTGTGCTCTAATTAATACTTACATCACAACCATTCTTTTTTTTTTTTTCCCCCATGGATGTAGGAATTTTTGTTTGCTTGTTTCTGTCCTTCATTTGTTCACATACAGGTGACACAAAAACAGTGAGTGGTACTGCAGCAGAGGCTTATCAACGTGAAAAATGGGGATTGTCAATGCAAGCAATAACTTTATCTTCTGGTTTGTTCTGAGGTCCCTGTCTGTTCACTCATGTCATCTTTTGGATGCTGCCTGTGCTGTGAACCATTCTGCTCTTTCACAGATGGGTTCTGTGCAGTCTTGGGGGTACCCTGCTGCAGGAATTACCTGCTGTCATTCCTCCTTGCATCCCAGGCTTACTCGAACCTTCAAGCATTTCAGGGCAAACAGCACGTATGCTTATATTCATGCCAGGAAATGATCACCTGTGCAGCCCGTAAGATGGGCATTACGTTGTTTCAAATGTTTTGGACTAACTCCTCACAACAGAAACCAAAACCATGTCGCAGTGATGCACACTGACCACAAGACCACTGTGAGGCCAGGGGAAACCTAGATAAAAACACTTGCCCTAAACAGAGATAAGCCTAAGCACTGTGCATGACAATCTGATGTTTTCACACAGAGACGAGAAGTTTCTTCTAGAGTGGCTGCATTTAGCACTGAATATTTGGGTATGCTGCAGTCATTTCCACAGCTCCCAGCAGAATCAGACACAGAGAACAGCTTTTGACTTCAATCGGCATGTTAACACCAGAAGCAAGTTAGCAAGGAGTATCTGTCTAGTAATCCTACAGGTATTGTTACTGTTGAAAAATGAGAAAAGGAAGTGAAAAGAGCTGTGGTACGCTGTAGATCACTTCTAAAGCAGAATTGAGTTCAACTGCTGCAATGCTGTGACAAATCAATATGAAAGGCTTCTGAAATCAGACTGGAGTGAAAATATTTTATTCAGGTGCTCTAGAGTAGCTTGGGAAGACTTTTTTTCCCCTCCCTAGAGGCAAGTGGAAGGCTATTTTTTGTACTGTGACATTTCCTTTTATTAGGATTACAGATCCCTTCACAACTAAAAGTTGTTAATTAGGCCAGATACTTCAAAGCTGGTTACAGACTCTCCTGATCCTAGATGCAGATCTGTCTAGATGAGTCAGATGGAATGCCAGAGAGATGAAATGACTTGCATGGAGTCCTAGTGAAGCAGTAGCAAAAACAAAATATGGAAGCCAGTTCTACAAGCCTGAAATCTACTGATCGTAGTGTGCTTCAAGGATGCATGAACCAGGTGAAGCTTAACTGTAGAAGTGCATGCCTGGTCACTTGCTTCCAGTGAGAAGTTGTCCTGAGGGTGCAGTTTAAGTGTGAGGATGAGCTGGGGTATGTGCTCCCCTGAGGTCAAAGGAGATGCCAGTTAAGCTTAGCTTTGTGTTTAGATGGCAAAAAAGCATTATAGTAACTCGTTAAAAAAGGAGCCACATAAATTATCTTATTACTGAAATATTTTATGAAAGGTTTTTTGTTTCCTTCGACCTCGAAAGAGATGAGGCCTATGTAGAATGCAGCTCAGCACTCAGCTCTGCTTCATGGCTTTGGCAGGTTAATCATGCCTTGGGATGTTAGCCAACCACGCTGATTATTGAGTTACTTATTTATGTAATATTTATTTTTTTTAAATCCCAGGCAGATTAAATTTTGGCAAGCACTGGCTGCTAGAGTGAATGATGCACAGAAGATCATAAAGAGAGTACCGTAAATACAACTTCCTCTTGGAACAATTTCAAATATGCATATTAAAATATGCTTAAATCACAATGAATGTAATGCTCATGTTTACCAAAACACAGCATTCATTTACAACCTACTTGCCCCATAAATCCATCTTTTACAAGGTCCGCAAGTCTCCTGCAGTTCCACCTCCACATTAACTCAAATCTAAGAGAATTTACAGAGAAGGGAATCTACTTCATATCTTTTCACAAGCCTCTTTGCTAAAAGGTCGAATCTGCACTGATGGGCAGGAGGTAGACTCATTCAGGCCTTAAGGAGGGACGGCTTAATAACTACTTCATTTGTATGAGAAAGGTCAGTTATATTCAGTAACAGCAGCACAGCTTTGCCTTGCTATTCACAGGCCTTGATGCTCTTGAAGACTTCCAAGTTCGCTGCTCCTGTACCTCTTTAGATGCTTATTTCTGGGAGTATTTCTAAGTATGGGAAAGAAAGAGGAGAGCAAAGCTTGTTTACCTGAGTTGGCAAATCAGCTACCCTTGTTCAGAGCCCAAAGTGAGCATAGCTCCTTGGTGATGTGTATATACCCTATGCAGAGCTGCAGTCTTTCATTCTGTTTGCTCAGTTGTTATTGTGAAGGGAAGAAAAAAAAAAAAAACACATTCCAAGGAAAGGCTTCTTCATTTTCATTTTTGTCAACTTTTGTGCTTGTACTTTCTTATAAGCTACAGAGACAAGGGATTCTTGTTTTTAAACATTTTCTAAGAGCTCCTTGTCTGTAAGCCTATGTGTCAAGCTTCTATCTACGTATTTTTGAATATATATATATACATCAATCCCAAAACAATCATTTACAATACAAATGCTGAGGTGGACTGGATTAGACTGGGAAAATATTGTGCAGTGTGCTCTTGCCTATTTAAAAAAAAAAGAACTTAAAAAATTCATAAAAATAAGTAGCGCAGAATTATGACTGTGAAAGTACTATCTGAGTGCATCATTACCCCTTCAGAAGTCATTAACACTTATGTGTTCCTTGTGCCTTCATCGCTCACTTGTACTTTGTCCTTGTTTTTCTCCTGAAGTGGTTCATTTGTGTAGTTAATCGTACTGTCTGCTACAATATATCTGTTTCAGATGTTGGTGCAGGTTGGTGGTGGGTGGTTGTTTCTTTGGTTACCCCAGAAGCTAAGTAAGAATCACAACTCTTGTCACAGCAAGGTTGTTCTGATGCTTCTATGGGGTGCTTTGTAGTACCTTCAAAGAAGCTTAGCCATGCTCTCATTGAAGCCAGGGATTTTTGGCTAGGATTTGGCTTTGCACCAAGTTCCTTGCTTTCACTGAAGGGTTAAAGTGCTGTGTTTTTCTATATTAGATTAATGCCTGATATTTTTTTTTTTTCCATTTAAAACATAGTTGTTTTTTTTTCCCCTTGGGAGGCAAAGCCAGGTGCACTGGCCAGGTGGATTCTCCACAGTAGGACAAACTCCAAGAAGAGCAAGAGGTGTTTATTCAGGAGGCTAGATAATGGAGGCAGCATGCTCCTTCCACAAATAGTGGCAGGAGTGAAAATCTTGCCATAAGAAGCCAAACTGGAAATGGGCTGAATAAACTGAGGCTGAGATAGTAAATTTCAGGAGTCCCTTTATAACTGTTCATCATCTTTCAGTAAAAGCAAATTCTTGTTGGTAGTGTTTTGTGTGTTTGGAGGTGGGGACTTCATTTTATTTCTTTATAAGCTATTACTTTTCTAATTCAAACACTTGGCAGATGTTATGTTAGATGCTTGTGGACTGTTCAGTTAGATTTAAATGGCAATCAAAAATGTGACTGCCACATGTGCATCTAATCATGAGCCAGCTTCAAACTGAGCAGTTTGCAGTCACAGCAGCATGGAGCTCTATGCAGTTGAGTCATACGTGTCTGTACTTATGATGTTCTAAAAAGAATATGTGGGTTGTATAGAACTTCATGCAGTTTCTTACATAAATATCAACTTGATTGCTTTCTGCCTCTTGCTGCCTTGTAACATTCACCATGGAGATGGTTAGTGCTCCAGACTAGTCTCTCAGTGCCTGGCTAAATAACCTCAGGCATTTCGTGTCTGAAGCTGTCTTTATGGGAAAAATGAGTCCCTGCGGAGCACAGTACTCTGAGTAGCATGCAGCTTGTACTGCTCTGGTGTGTACTATCACTAGAAGATGAGCTCAGAGGATTTAAAAATTGATTTCTTCTGCAGAAGGGGGAGAACTGTACTTTAGGCAGGAATAAGAGAAGTGACAGGGGAGAAAGTAACATACAGTTAAGACCTGCACGAAATTCAAACACAGATGTGTCAGTAAAGTGATTTCCAACACTGACTGTTGTCCTTGACTTTATTTCTGAGAAGTAAAAGCTCAAGAGAGCTAGGTTGGCCAGCAGGTAAGGAGGAGTAGCATTTCTGCTTTTTGGATGCTTGTACTGCAAATGCCATGCTGTGAAGACATCCCAGTTTGCATTACCTTGAAGTCTGCGTTCTAAGTCAGGAGTTTGGTTCTAGCCAACGCCTTTTTAGTTCAATACTGAGGGAAAGGGGTAGCAGCAAAATGTGGTCTATATAGATGCAAGGTTCAACATCTTTTAATATCTTCTCCCTGTTTAAAGATACTGCTTACCTTCTTTTCATTTGCAAGGAGAAATACTTGTTTTAGTCTGCTAATGGCCCACAGGTCTAACCCAGCAGAAATCTATACTTGCTGACAGAGTGGGGTCTTGGGATCCCTGCCAGCTGTATATTGGAAATAAACATTATGGATTTTAATGAGCCATACCATGCCAACATCAATCACATGACTGGAATTAAATTTGCCAGCACTGCCCTCCTTTGCCCATCAGTTCCAGTGTCCATTGGCAAAGTGGTGGATTTCTTAAAAGCTATAAACATGTTCATGCCACAAAGAGCACATTTCCCCAGTATGCATTTAATCAACAACACTAATTGCAAATGCAAAAGGAAGTTCTTAGATGTTGGTTGTAAATGAATAATCTGCTGTATCGAGCAATCAAACTCAAAATCCACTGCAAAAAAACATGTTTTCATCAGCCAATTTTCAGTATCAGATTTTCTAATTTGTAAGTCTGTCCACGAACTATAAAACCAGAAGAATAAAGTAAGTAAAGTCATTGTATTTCAGTGTCCCTTTGTGCATTTAAACCAGTTCATTCCATTACAAAGATCAGTTTCTTCCTCCTTATTCTAGTTGGCAGACCTTGAGAAATATCACATTTTACTGGAAGCACAATTTATGTGTGATTTCTGGAGTGGGACATGGAGTCAGGGTATCTTGGGTGCCAAAGCCTGAAGCACCCAGAATGAATGGTTCTTGAAAACTACGAACTTCCTTAAAGACTCTGAAGACATGACGTTGTCCTATGTGAGCCAAGACCAGGCCTTTGTTCTGCACGTGTTTTCTGCTCTTATTTCAATTGTGCTTGTGGCTGATGCTTCAAGTCAATCTTCAGCTGTCCATCTGTGAGCCAGAGACATCACCAAGGGCAGTGAGAAACTCAGAAAGGAGGAGAAAATGCAGTTTCAGGGCTTCTTCAGGGCTCTAATCCTATGTTCTCTTGCCTTTATGAATAATAGGTCATATATTAATAGAGAAACAAAGCAAATTTGTATCTCTGTGAGTTGAAAGTATTTCTGGATTGTTTTCACAATCCTCTCTCCTGGAGGTCTCACCAGGCTTGTTAGGTATCTTCGTGTATCAAACAGCTGAGATATATTGCTGAGTTTATTGCAAAGTCTTTAGAACCTTTGAATGAAAGGATTGCACCACATACAAGCAGTACGATAATGAATCCAAAAATACTTGCTGACTTTCTAGACCACATGTTTAAAAGAGCCTCTGCTTGTAGTTGTCCAAAATGGACATTACAAGTTTAAATATCACCCTTCTGTTACTTTCAGAACAATTGATTTCATTGCTTTTGGATGGTTGCAATAATCTACTCTCTGCAGAACTTGAGTCTGTTTTATTCAGAAATGGCTCTTCAGTCAGTGATGTAAACAGTTCAGTCTTCAGACAGTGGGCATTCTCATCCTCTGTGTGTTGACAGCCCCTGGATGACTGTGGACAAAACTTTAACCAGGTTATCGGTCAGCCCGATACCTACTGAGTAGCAAATTCAGTATTTCTTTATCATGAGCTTTATTGAGCGTGATAGGTCAGCAGCAGTAGGAAGTTTAATGCTAGCTGTAAGGTGACTATCACAGTTGTTTCACTCAATTCAGTTGCCTTAGAGAAGAGCCTCACTTTAGAGTTGCAGTTTCCATTCTGCAGGGAAGGGATGGAAGTAGGCCATAACTGTGTAGCTGACCACTAACTTCTGCCCAGATTGATGATGATGTCAGAACTGCAAAGGAACCCCCAGGAAAAAAAAAAAAAAAAATATATATATATATATATACATACATATAAATGATGACTCATGATGATTCAAGTTGTCCAATTTGTTCCAAAAGTATTTGAGTAAAAATGTTGGCATTGACCTTAATCGCGTTTCACTTGATTCTGGCTCCTTCCTGGGTTAATGGCTGATGCTGGTGAGTAAATTTATTTCTCTCAGTGAAGTTTTCCTATTCCTGGAAATTGTTAGTTGTGCAAGTGGCTGATGTGCAAGTATTACAGTGCTAGCTCATAGTTTAATTTAAAGCAATGTTTCTGTGATCATCTTTTCATAGAAATATCCTTCCAGATTCAGGAGATACACCAAGTGATGCCTTCTGAGCTGTGTCTGAAGGGTACGTGAATCAGGGAGTTAAATAAAAGCGATAGTGCTGCCCTTCAACTCAATTGTGTGACATATCTGTCAACCTTAAGTCCCCTATTTCCATTACTCAGCAAGCTGCTGAAACTAATGTTGGTTTCCCAGCTGTTAGTGAGGAAAACTTACATTTTTACTAGATTTCTGGCTTTCAGCAAATTAATGTGCAGACAAGGTTCTTCAGGGAAGAACAGGAAGCAGAACAGTTAGGGATTTTCATGATTTAGGTAACTTTAGGGGAGGAAAAAAAAAAAAAGGCAGTTTTCTCTTTAAAAATCAGTTTAGTCCCACTAATGTGATTTACTGGCATAAATGGAGATGTGTGTGTGTGTGTGTGTGTGTGTATATATGTAAAATTCTTTCAGGTTTCTTTCCCACATGGTAAATTCTTATCTTACAGAGGGTTTTTGATGTCAGTCTTATCTTTTACTTCTTACTTCATTTCATTATCATGAAGTACACAAAGTGCCACCTTATCCTTGCTTCCACCGTCAAGACATCAGAGGGGCTACTAGCACATACTTCTTTGTCTACTTCCACTCTTCCATCTGCCTCTTCTGCGCAGCAGTATCCACCTCTCTGTGTCATCCCTGATACAATTTTTTCACTGTGCTGCTTGAGGACCAGACACCTCTTCACACACACACAGTCCATTTAGTTTTGGCCTCTCCTTGAAAACCTGCTTCTACAAGTGTCCTCTGCCTCAGCATCCTTGGGGAGCATGAGCTTACTCTCATCTAAAGAAACTAGAAGAGTTTAATGGCGTTTGCAAGACAGAGGGTTAGGAGGCATTGCAGAGCAGTATCTCAAAAGCAGCAGAGGGCCCTGCCAACAAGGCAGATTTCTATTTTATCTGATGGCCAACTCGAGCTGAAGTTTGAGTGACAGTTGCAGTCTTGGCAGAATGCATGTAGCTGAAACTGTCCAGAATTACTCAAAAGCATTTTGTCCTCACTCCCAGAACTTGGGTAGGGTTGCAGAGAAGTTAAAATCTCTCCACCGTCCCACATATGCTTGGGATTTTTGGATATAGAAATGTCTTTGGTAAGCCAACTGTTTTTAAAAATGTTGTCATATATAGGTAGTAACTTTGCTGAAAGCCATAAGGCATTTTCAGCTCAAATTTTAACAGTCCATTGTTTTTTATGCATCGATGATGACATCTAGTGGTTTCTGATACTCTTGCATTGCCTGGCAGTAATTTTTCCTACACCTTCCACCAAAGTCATTAGGTTCTTACAGGGTTTTCCCAGCAATTTCCTCTCTCTGTTCCTTCTAAGAGGAAGGAACAGAAAGTATCGCATTTATCCTAAGCCAGCAATTTTAAAACTTCAAACGGTGTTTGCTCCTGCAATAGGGTTTCTTAGGAGATTGGGGGCAGGGGGATGTGGAGAAGGGGATTGAGATTTTTCTGGGTGTTTTAAACCTCCTTTTGTGGGGAAAGTGAAGTAAAACTTTCCCCCTGTGGTAGGGCTGGATCTGAGGAGCTGCAGAACTAGGACTGAGGCATGGCAGAGGCATGAGAGGAGGCAGCCATAGCCAGGCTTGACTTGCAGCTCCACACAGAGGGAGGAGCAAGGATGAGGTAGGCCTAGTGAGTGGGATGTGCTGAGAGGGTGGGATGTTGAGGGTATTCTTCCCACTAGATACAGTGGGGTCAGCAGCCACCTGGAAAGGGGCAGTTGGCATGGAGCAGGCAAGGGCTGGGTTTAGGGGTACAGTGTGTTCCCTCAGCAGATGTCCCATGACACAGCTCAGTGTGTGGCAGTGTCCTCCCCCCCCCTCACTGGGGGTGCATTCCCTCAGCTGATCAGCACAGACTCTCTGCTTGGTGCAGGGTAAGATGTCCTTGGGACAGGGGACAGCATGGAGCCAGCGGAGAGCATTGCAGGAGGCTGGGATGTGACAGGACAGGCTTCCTCCAGGGCCACAGGAGATAAGGGCAAAACATGGGTGGGTTGGGGAAAAGAAACTGAGGGGTCAGGGCTGTGAGTTGGGAGGGCTGGAGAGTGCAAACAGAGGGACATGGCCACAGAGACAAATGCCAGAGCCAGGCTGTGATCTGCAGCTTTCCGTGCTGTGGGGCCGTCTGTGTCATTGCGTCACCTCTTTCCTTGGGAAAGGCATGTGCCAAGTACGTTGCTGACCCTGGCACATCACTTTTTTTTCATTAACAAATGCAAATAGTGATAGGGAAAAGGAGGTATTTCTGAAGGAAACTTTCACTGTAAACTTTAAAAGATGAAATCTGCTGATTCAAGATAACTGATGTGCCCTACTTCCTTACGTCTGTCACCTCATGTTACGCACAAGATGTGACCTGTGAGCATGCGTCACCAAAACAAGCTAGATTACATCTAGGCATGTCAGAGGCTCCAGGGGTTGCTCTGAGAAGGGCAAACCCAGGCACGCTGCACAGCCTCACTGACACCAGTAGAACTGACTTCCTCAGTGTTTATGCAAGCTTTACTCATTCAGATACCCCTGTTCAAAAGTATACAAGTTCAAAGCTATTCCCGGTTTTAGATACAGGGTTCATTTGATCAATAATAGCAGCTCCTTGGTGTTGTTCTGTTTTCTAATGCTACTGGCTTAGTCTCCCAAGTAGCATAGTGACCTGGGAGAGGTACTGGGCACTGTTCCCAGATGCTGGTGCCCTACTGCATGAACCTCCCCTCTTAGCACTTATCTTGCAAAATGTTATTATCAAACCTGGGCTGGACTGGGTGAACGATGACAGCTTAAAGACTGTTCAGGTCTTTTTTTTTTTTTTTTTTTTTTTTTTTTTTTTTTTTTTTTTTTTCCTCTGGACCTTTCTATTTCCATTTTGCCCAGGAGGGCCACAAATTCAGTTGCGTGGGCCAAGATAAAGAACTGTTTCCAGCATCCACCCAAAGAACACCCATTTCTTACTTTTTACTTTTTATTTATTTATTTGCAATCAGAGGCAAGAAGCTGAAAGATGAGAAACAGTAACTCAGGTGGATAAATCCTAGGTCATTTCAGGCTGGACCTTATAATTATCTTACAATGCAGGAAAAAAAAAAAAAGCAACAGAACAGAAGTTCTGGTGGTAACATGTTACAAGCAGTTTGTTCTCTCCTGTGTTCTATGGATTTGTCAAAAGCATTACTGACTTGTTTTTCTCATAGTGAGAGTTATGGGACTCATTATGTAAAGAAAATGGTAATCTCATGGTTATATTAAAGCTGAGTAAAAGACAAACAAAATTCTAGACAAATATAGAACTGAATATTAGCATAATATGTAAAAGTCATCCATAATTTGTAATATGGATGCCATATAGAATGGTAAATAGTATCAAAATATAATTTGTGACTGCAGGAAGAAGGCAGATCTTGGAGGTTAGAAAATGAAGTGATGTTGAGAGTTCATTTCCCATATCTTCTCTTTATCATCACTTCATTTTCGTCAGGTTTTCGAAGAGGAGACTAACTTAGAGAATTAAAATACTTGTAGGTTGAAAAAGTCTTTCCTCAGAGGCTTGCTCTCCTCCAGAAAAAGAGAGGCCTTGGAGGTTTACAGAACTGACAAACAAATTTACAAATACAAAATATATTAAGAGGAGACAAGAAAATTCTCTATCCAGATAAGATTCAGGATCCAATAAGTACAGTGGAAACAGACTGTGAGAGTTTGCACTGCAAGCATTTTTATGGTGTTCAGAGATGGAAACAGTCAAATGTATTTGTTTATAATGACTCATTAAAACTCATTCACAGAAGTAAAAACTGTGAAATTTAGATGCTACTGTTTAGCATTAAATTGCTTTAGAATGTTTCAGTTAAATTGCATTTTTGGCTTCTCCCTGCCTACACTTTGTACACAGCCCTGATCGTTATGTGCATGCTTTACATTCAGATCTTATTAATGAGGAGATGTGAGCTGTTGGGGGATGTTCCTAGGTAAATGTAGTTGTGCTTAGAGCAGGAGGAGTTTTGCTTTTTACTTGCATACAGCATTCAGCCAGCTATTCTGCTGACTTCACTGACCAGGGTCAGGTGTCAGATGAGTACCAATTTTTGGATTATATTTGAAAATGCTATCCAATGCCTGAAGACTCTCCTATTTCACTAACATAACTGAAGCCACCATTTTGTACTGCTGTATTTTTACTGTGGGATCTCTGCTCACCAAGTAACAAAAACAGCCCTTTGAAAGCAAATTCTTGGCAGTTCATAGGAAGCTCACCATTTGAAGATATTTATTTGTGCCATACGTTGGGGAGATTGGACAAATATATAAATTGCTTATTTATAAGCAAATTGTATGTCCAAAGAGTTTCTCTCATTCTATTTAGTCCTACTGATGAATGTGACCTCTGATCATAATTTATTTTCCAGGAGGACTTGAAACTGCTATTTAACTTACCTAAGTAGTTTCTCATTCTTCCTGAGGCGCGTCATCGGAAGACTTCCTTCTTAATTATAAATATAGGAAAGGGTGTGAAAAGGACTTGGACATTGATATATATGGAACTGTACGTTCTATTAAATATCATTGTCTTTTGAATCACTAAAAATAAATTATAACTGGTTATAAACGATTAATTCAATTTCCTTTATTACTGTGTAATTTAATTTTTATTTGCCATGCGTTTCCATTATATTTTTTGCTCTCTCATCATAATATATTGTTTTTACTTCACCACTCCCCAAGATCCCCTTCTGTTTTCTCTCAGTAGAAATATCAGACTGCAGATCATCGTTACAAATATTAGAACAGTTAATGGCTTATTGCCAAAACCTGCCTTACAGATAGAGCTTGCCCACTGTCACACTGTCTCAGTGGAAAACAGTGTTTCATGTGCTTTAGTCTGTGCTATTTTCAGGTGTCAATTTTGATGGATCTATTCCTTTGTGAAGGTTTTCTGTTCTACAGCTCATTCAACATAAGATGTGTTGAACATGGTAGGCAGTATAGTCAGATCACTGTGCCTTTCTGCATGCATAACCCTGCTGGAGTAACTTCCAAGTCTGGGGCACTCAGAGCATTAGCAACAGGCAGGTAGTATTTGACTTCCCTGACTGCCTGTCCTGGGTGAATTGTGAAGATCAGTGAGTACTGGAACAAGATAATCTTTAAGGTCCTTTCCAGCCCAAACCATATTTCTATGTCTTCTAGACTCTTGGAGACCTGCTATGCTGTCAATGCTTTCTTCCTCTGCCCAGGTCCTGGCCATCACCCCTGACATAACCTCTCCTGGCCGTGGAAGCTGCTATCGTATGCTCCTGCTGCAAATTCTCTCTGTCAGTTTTCTAGGGACAGTCATATCCTCCCTGGGGAAGGCTTGCAGAAGTACAAAAGACCTTTGGAGGCTAGAAAAAGGTGGTGTCATTTGTCCTTTTCAGAGTCTCGGAGAGCATTTTAAGAGTAGTCTTCATCCTTCCCTTTCTTGACTGTGTACTCAGATCTCAGATTATTTCCCAGATATTACCACTGGATATAAATGTAGAAAGGAGAGCATACCCTACGTGTATTTAGGTTAATCCAAGATAACTTAATGTGAGGTGAAGGAGCCCTTTTCCAGCTGTTCATCTCTGCTTGTTAACCTGCAGCAGTTCCATCCAGGATCTTCCTTTAAGGTTTCTCGTCTTGGCAGCACTTCTCAGGCAGTTGCAGCTTAAGTTCTCAAGAGTGGACATGCTTAGTATCTTGATTGAACACTGCCTATATTAAGCTGGTGTGTACCTCAAAACCATTGTAGTTCCTAACTCACCATGGTTCGATTCTTCCTGCATTCTTCACTGGGTATCCTGAAGAGTCCACTGGGTACATCAAAAGATGTATTTTCCATTTCCTTCTTAAGCATTTACAAGTAGGAAACAGCAGGAAACCAAGCGCTCTTGGAAGCTAGGTATGAATACTGGGATGCTGCCCAGTCCTTTTACTTAACTCAGCCATTTTCAGGGCTTCAGATACCTGCCTAGGGGAATGAATAACTGGTTTTGTAGCAATGCTCTGCGTTATAGTATTAAGCCTGACAGCCAAGAGAGAAACTGCACATGTCATGAGATCAGAGATCTCAGGGAATAGAACTCGTTTCTCCTTTTTTGATAAAGATTAATGTATACACTTCTTTTTGTTATTAAAAAGCAAACAAAAAATTATTTTCTTTTCAACAGCATCAAGACTGCTATGTGTTTCTGTGCATGGCTGTTACTAACTGAAAGAGCAACAAACCAACCCTGTCAGCTGGTTGCAAAAGGACAGGAAGGGAGTTTTCTTGTAGATGTGGAACTTTACCACCGTAACATAGCTTTGCAGAAGCACAGATACATTTCTTTATTTTTAGCAACAATTATATTTCCCTAATTCAATGTCTCTTTATATATCCAGCCACACATGCACTTATGAAATGCTCTTTGCATGAGTGATTATTTTTCATTTAGGGATTTGTCTGCTTAGCAAGTGCTCTTTAAGGCTGTGCTGCAGAGGCCCATGAGTCAGTTCCATCATCAATCTGTGTGTATGCAGCAGCTAGTCAGTCTGCCTGTTGTGTGTGTCATTTAGTTCTCTCTTGAATACATAAACTGTAGATGGAAAACATCACCTGTTACTCCTCAGTAACTTTGGAACTGTGGTGCATCTTTGTGATCTATTGATTAAGACATAGGGCTGCATTACAGTACTCCAGAAAAAGAAATATAGAGATGTGGATACATTATCTCACTTTATCAGGGATGAATGCAATTAGATACGATTATGCTAATCCAGCAATAATCTGATACTGGGAAGACCTTTAAATTCTCTATTTAAACAATAGCTGGAAGAAAAAAAAAAAATGCAGCAAACTTGATTCATCTTTTCTCTACCAATACTGTTTTTTTTCGTTTGTTTGTTTTTAAATTATAACTGCATAGGAAAATACGGCGTCTTTCAGTTAGGTGATTAGGACGGCTGATTCATTGATGCTTCTTTACATCTCACATCTATCCTCTCCCCCCCTCCCTTTTTCTACTTGGCATGTTTCAGACCAGATGGACATGCATAGCGCAGGTCGTGCTAACAGTCGCACTGAGGATTGTGCTGCCAAAGCAAAGCTGTAGAAGCTGTTTTCTGCATGTGTTTTGCACATTGGGCATGGGTGCATCGAGTGCATTAGTATTTGAATGCAAAGTCTGAGAGAAGTGGCTGAAGAAGAGGGACACAATTTATAGTCCTGAAGAGAGATGATGAACCATTCATTACTCTTATCCAATTTGCTTCTAGTATACGAACACGAACTTTCCAGCATATATTAATGCCCCTCCACTAACCTTTTCTAACACTGTTAATTGTGACTGTTGCAATCAGCAAGGTGGTGGGCATTCCTCCTGCCAGAAGGGAAAGGCTAATCTTGCAGCCTTCTCCTCCCAAGGCCACAACCAATGTCTCCCAGTGAATCTGCTGCCAAAGGATATTCCTGCTAAAGACTGTTCACGCCCTGTAACTTTTGTCTGTTAGCTAAATATAACATGGGAATAATGTTACTGACTCAAGGTAAATGGGCATCATTTTTCTTTGTAAAGTCTCTGTTTGGAATACTAAAACCATATTATCTATGGTTTTAGTAAGGAGACATTTTTCCTAAGGTATGTAAATGCCTTGATGCCATATTGCAGTATGTTATACATTGGTTAAATTGATACTGTGGTGCAGTATTTCACTTTTTTACCAATTCATCTACTTTGGTTTAAAACATTCAGTCTTGGAGGTTAGTCTCACAAAGCTGGAACTGAGTGATTTTGTGTTCTGAAAATCATTTTCAGACAAAAGATTTTTACAATCCTTTTCTGTCCTAGAAAATATCATTTTCAGTGCTACTACCAGTATGATTACTGGGTTCAAAAAAATATCATCCTAAATGGGAAATGTGACCTAGAAAATTTGTATTCTGAGGCACAGATAGGGTCAGGCTTTTTGCAGAAATGCAAAAGAGTGATCGGTATTATTTAAAATAAATAAGCAAATAACGATTGTTTTTCTGCAATATGCTGTTCAGTGTCCTAAGGGATTTGTCAGGAAGTGAGATATACAGAATTTCATCCTCTGTCTGTTTGTATTAACATCCTCAGGTCCCATCTTGAAGGAGAATGCCAAAACCAGCAGACTAGTCTGGACACAGGCAGTCCTCCCAGCTCTTGCTGAGCTCTGTAGTAAATAATTTTTATTGGGCCAAATAGAGGGGACAGAGTGAGCATGACTCAGGGAAATCATTTAGGAGGAAAGATTTCAGTTTCCTTCTCCCAGGACTAGCTCTTTGCCTTTAAAGCACTACATTCTGTGTTCCAAATATAGCAGCAATCTTGGAAACAGAGTTCAGATCACAGAGCTGTTCCCTTGCAGGCAAGCACTCTAATCTCAGCAGTGTGGACTCATTACTGTGCTGTTTCAGTAAAAGCATTTTTGAATTATGCCCTGGGTCCAGCAGAAGGGAAGTGAACACGACCACTCAGTAAAGCTGCTATGTGGTGGTTAGGACCCGTTACTGGGAGTGAGAACAGGAGCACAGAGCAGAACTGCTGCTGGGGTGAATGGTCTAACCACCTGTGTTTCCACCTCCACTTTCCACTCTTTTACACCCAGTTGAGTTGTTGCTAGCCTCAGAGAGACTCATCTGCTGCCCCTTGTTCTCGGTTATGACCTATAAGAAACAACTGAAATCCAGAACAGGCCTTCAGTTTTCACAGTATACCTAAGAGCATGCAGGCAGCTGTTTCTCAGTTCTTCAGACAAACTGAAAGTCAGCTGCCTTGGGCACAGGGATGGATGACTTAACAGCTCTGTCATCATTACAGCACTTCTGCATCTTCTAGGTAGAAGCTGATATTCAGCTACTGCAGAACATACTCTCCTTAAAGAATCATTCTAGTTCACATTTCTAGTGTTCACTTTAAGAACAAAACCGTACATCTGATTCTTGTCATAATCATTTCATGCTCTCTCTTTTACAAAAAAAGAAAAATTGTTTTTTTTCCTATTTTTCCTCTCAGAATGCAAATGTAAACATGACAGATGGGGAAAATTTCCTTAAGAATGTGCTCCTTTGTGTGTTGTAAACTGGAGTACTTGCCCTGGTGGAAGAATTAGAATTAATTGGCTGGTTGAGAGTTCTGGCATTAGGAGATTTTGTCAAAGACAATGAGCTCTGAAATATTGTATGCTGCTGCAACAAAGGATTGGGGGTAAATAAATGGTGGTTTGCATGGTATTCTTAACGCCCAACCCAGTGAAATGTTTGTTACGTATGCATATTGTTTTTTGGCTTGTGTAAATGTTGTCAATGTTACTAAAACATACAAATCTAATGCTGTTATTACTGAAGCTTTAGGGGAGCAAAGGTGTCCACAAACAGGAAAGTTAAAGGGCTTACGTTAATTTGGCTAATCCTCAGTGCTGAAAGATTGCACGGAGCCTGCACCTCCTGGATGAGAGCTGTCTTGCTGTGGCAGGCTGCCCACAGCTGGTTACATAACCCTGCACACAGAACCAGCCGCTGGCAGTGAACCTGTGCCAAAGGAACATGAACTGGCCTCGTTCTGCTGCTACATTCCGAAGTAGATCAGGGTAGAAGCCCCTATGCTAGGTCAGGGGTGTCCTGGAGATGGAACGTGCTGCCCTCAGCTACACTGGCCCAGCAAGATTCTGGTGTCAATCAGCCCAATCTGAAAACAGGCTGTAGGGTAGCACTGAGTGGCTTTAAGGGGACAGAGGCAAACTATTCGGAGAGGTTGAGAAATGTGCCTTTGGTAGAAAGGCGTAGCAGACAGAGAGGAGGAATTACTATGTTAAATCTTTAGCCATACAGAGGCCCCGTTTGTGGGTTCGTGTATTTCTGAAAAACATGAAACCAACATAATGTATAAATTGGTTGAACTCTTTGTCTGCAGGCCATCATCACGCAAGAAAAAATGAATGCACTTGCATTCCTTTTTCATAGCAAGGATCAGCTTTGAGACATCAAAAGGAAGCAGAAGTGCAGGAAAGCTGGATTTCTTCACTGCATAGTTTTAGATGATGTAGATAGAACTGTCAACACTGCAATCATGTTATCATAGCTAGTATTCATAGGAGGCATAAAATTGACCTCTTTGACATAACTACCAAGCTGCCAACAAACCTAAACAAGTTGTGACAATTCGTTGCTGATTAAGTGGCGTAAAACTCACCTCCTTCACTGTCCTTTCAGAAGCAGGAGAGCTCTCAGCAAGGTCTTCAGGCATATTTGAAGAGACCACTTCTGCTTTAGGAGGTTGGTAAACACTCCTGGTTGTAGTATTAGTGCGTGAGTTGGCAAAAGTTCAGATATCATAGTAACAGATACAAATATTTGTTTACAAATGTAAACATTTTGGTGAATGACACAAGTAACAGTTTGGAGACTTGAATGTTTTTTTTTGGCAAATGGACTGCATGAATGCTTTGAATTTCTTTACAAAACATCAACAACTGTTGTGTCTGATAAAATGTAATACTGGCAAATGCATCTAAGGGTCTCACAGTAGATTTATATTTTGGTAATACGTTTACAGATACTCTGGTATGAAATTTAAGTTCACCAAGATTCATTGAAGTGAGAAGCTGTTCAGTTCTTAATCTGTCAGATGACATACAGTCAGCAGTGTTGACTTAAGGAAGGGATGGGGGTGTTCACCTAAAAAAGGTACAGTTCAAGAAAACTTTTCTTAATTCTCCTTTCTGCCCCTTGACTTTTACATGGTATCTTGCACATTTCCTTTCTGGTAAGAAGTAGATATGTTGGAGAATGCACTCTTGCTCAGTTAGCATGGAGACAGTGAACACGGTGCTGCCCTTTCCTCTCTACAGTCAGAATCAAACTGAGAACACTTCCTTGTATTGATTTGCAGTGCTCTTTATGTTTAGGAGCAGTGAGATTTGACAAATTATTTGCTTCCCCCAGTGGCTTTATCAGTAAAGCTGTCCTAGTTTGACTAAATGCCAGGCTGTTTTTCGTAATACCAAGTGATGGGAAATGAACCATAGACATTCTGTTTGAATGGCTGAGAAGACTTCCTAATGAACTAGAAAAGAGTCAGTGGAATAGATGGCATTTGCAGGATCTTTATGGATTGTGAAAATCATACAAAGTACAAGTTCTTAGCATTACACTAACAAAAAAAACCACAAAAAACAGTGTTCTCCTGATCACTGGAGGAACTAATAATGAAACGAGCACTGCTTTAGGGGATTTATTCTAACAATAACAATGGAGATTATTATTAACAATTATTAAAAACTAGTAAGAATTGTTCCCATCTCTTTCTCTACGTCTGCTCTCAGTTTTGTAAATTAAGGGAATAATTTTGCAGGAGGTTGTAACTAATTTTAGTAATACAATCATTAATTCTCTTTTTTCCTTCCGCTTTTCTGCACATCTGCGATTAAGCATTAAACAGAGAATGTTTAAATGTTCCCTTTGGAAAAATGTGTGTCATGTGGTGGGACAGGAATGGGAAGCTGGAGCCCCATTCTCCATTTCTTATTGTGTTTTGTATAATCTTGGTTCCGGACACAACAGAAGTTTACCCAAAACAACAATTGTGTCGGTACTCAGGTACTGATGGCATTTCCTAACAGCTCATAAGGATCAATCAAAATGTTTTAACGTTCTCAGTTAGAGCCAAATACTACCCTCCCTTCATGGTTAGTTTGGTGAGATCAGAGAAACTCCCTTCCCTATTTCAGTTACTTTGGTGACATAGAAAGGAAAATTTAGCTCATAAATTTCAAATCTTTGTGCTGTCAGCCTCACCAACACTTAAACTGGCCCAGTTTCATTTGCTCTCATGGAGGAAACCTTGCATAGTGGATGTAACTGATTGAAAGTGAAGCATTCCGAAATAGCAGGAGGTGAAACAAGAACAGATTTTTACCTCTTATAAGGTTTTTCGTACTACTCATCACCATGGTGTTGGGGTGTTCTTCATGTATCAAAAGTTATGCTCCAGACTGCAAAGTAATTCAGGAATCTAGCTCCTTTAAGACACATGCTGCAATGCCTCTGTCAAGCTTCATGTTGACTTTGTGCTTCCTTTTTCAAGCTCCCTTTATAAGGTTGGTAGTAATTGTCAGTGGTCTCTGATGAAAAGTCCTTATTTCATCTGTGCAAGTATTAATATGTATCATAAAGCTGTAGTCACAACCTGAGGGTAAACAGGGCTGGCTAAGTTTCAGCCATTCAAAAGGGAATGGGAAAGCTATGTTATTAACTAGATGTATGTTTTTAGTATTACCTAGACTGGTGAAAGCATACATTAGGTGCAATTCCATTCTGTGACTTCCTGTTCCCTTAGAACAAGGTCCAGGCAAAAGAATTTGTGGTTGTCTTGTCTTCTCTCTCATAGCTCACAGTCCCTTCTAGCAGCATGTGAGCTTCAAGTCTCTGTCTCAGCCCTTTTAAAGTCTAAAATGTGTAAGGGGAAATATGGGAGCTAGGAACAGGACTTAGACTAATCTCACTTTACTCACAACCCTAACCTCTCCAAGATGAGTATGTTACAAGTTTTTTTCCCAGTGAATGTTGAATTACATGCTGCTCTGTGTATATTCCACAGACAGGACAACAGCCAAATAAACAGTTTTGTTGGGAAGGCGAGGGTTATGGCCTTCTACCTCCCTCTGGAAGGCAGCTGAGCTCGTATCTCCTACTTCTTAACTTTGGGCTACTAGAAAAATAACATCCTCTACTGCTTATCAGAGCTTAAAACAAATTTGTACTTATTTTCTAAAGAGTTCAGTCTTGTTTCTGTGTAATGCACTCTTTAATAATGCCTACCACCACAACTTTCTGTAAGGGCATGGACTGAGATCTAGGTCCTGTTTAAGTGCAGGTCTCAATGCAGGGTATTTTCTGGGTATAAGCAGAGACAGAAATAGGAACCTCTAGGGATCTTTAGCATAAAAAATGCAGTAGCTGTGGAACTCTGAGGAAAGTGATATGCAAGAGAAAGGAACAGTTGTAGCCATAGGCACTAGAACTTACCAAGGTCTTTGCTTAGGCTATGAATGGAAACGGAGAGGCGAAATCTGGAAGGAAGAGCAGAGCATGCAGTCTCCCTATTAAGACTTGTGCACTCCCTGATCAGCAGAATATGAGTTTCTGTCCACATCACATTTAAGTACTTATCTGGGCTGAACAGTGCTGTAGTATTTTATTGTTAAGGGTGCTAGGTGGTATGAGCACTGGGGGATTTTGTCCTTAATTCTCAGTGGAAGGTGCTTTCCCACCCCCAGGCTTTCTCAAAGTGAAACAAAAGTCCCTGTATCACCGGCACAGAAATGACCACTATTCATCTACTTGCTGTTGCTGAGGAAAGGATATACTTTTTTTCTTCTCTTTTTAACCTCCTCAGCAGCTAGACTATCCGTAATGGCAAGGAACAAATGCTGTCTTGGCATGTGCTTTTTTCTTTATTAAATCCTAAGTAATCAGATACTTTAAGAACTTAAAATTTCATAGTACTACAAAGGCATGAAAATGTAACTTAGAAGTTTAAAAAATGACCACGTAGTTCAACTCACCTGTTTTGTAGTTTGGAAACCAGCTCATGGATTTAGGAGGTAAGTTAACGTTGGGGACAGGAGATGGAACTTTGTCTCCCTAATTTTTAAGGTGGTGCTGTTTTGTTGTATATATATATTACAATTTTAGCATTCAATGATGCCTGTTTCTTACATCCATCAGTATGTTAGCCAGCCTGAGAAATAAGTTGGTATGCTCTGGTTGGTGCTGCTTTTGCATCTATTCCGACCTGTCTATGCTTAAACCACTGGAGGGCAGAATAGAGACAAAGGAAACCTGTTTTGAAAAGAGGGCTTTCTGCGTGTTGCAGAGATCTATGTATGTATGTAATTTATTTTCCATGTTCTTCAGCTCCATTTCTAGTAGCAGTAATTAAGGCTGAACAAGTGAAAAGAATTCAGGCAAAAAGAATTCGGGGAAAAATCCAGTTGTTTTGATCATTCAAAACTTTGCCAATATTTAGCAAATTCTTGTTATTTGTCTGCTGGAATAAGAGCCCCTGTGCCCTCCTCCTTGAGGCTACATCTCATAACATGCTGCAGAAATAAAAAATCTTGTCAGTGGTGTATCCTGTCCACAGGCTTTGCCTAAATAGTGCTGTCATGTTCTGTCTCATAGCTCCAGTTGTTTACAAGTGTAATTTATACAGACTTAGGTGCAGTGGTGCTGTAGTCTTTCTGTGTCTGTTTTGTTGTTAAGGGAAGTATATTCTGCTGAGTAGCAGTAACATGATTAACAACATACAGCAAAACCTCACTATCACTCTTCCAGCAGTCTGGTAACATAACATGACAGAAATTAGTGAATGTTCATATCACTGCAATGAGGTAGCTGCTAGTACAAACGCCTAATGTATGCTATTGATCCTACTCCCTGTGACTAATAGAAGCAATAACCTTTGAAGCATAAAAGTAAACATAGAAGTTCTTGTGGTGGAACAAGCAGGAGCAGCAGAAGCGGTGTGAGTTAGCATTCAGGGAGCATGTTTCAGATGGGTGAAGTGCCACTAACGCGAAGTGTGCTGTGCTTGTGTCACCCCTAAGGCAGGAAAGGCCATTCCTCTGCATCCTGCTTTGCACCTGTCATAGGGACTTCCACATTTCTTGTGATTACAGCTTCTTGTTTTAATGCCACAAATGTAATGCCTTCCATCATGACATATAAAGCAGTAGCTGCCGCTGGACCTATGATGTAAAACAGAAAGCAGAAATCTGTTGATATGAGGAGGCAGTGCCTCATCACCCTCTCTGCAAGCAGTTTAGCAACTGATGCCAGTGAAGACAGTGTTTTACTAAAAATCCAGTTACTGTTCTTGTTCCCAGGTTACTCTGATTGAAGTAGAAACAAGCTCAGGTTCAGCTTGGAAGTAAAACATTTGGATAACTGAGGGTAGCGTTTTACCTGTGGTTTTTGTTGTTGCTGATTTGTTTGTTTGATTGATCAATTGCTTGTTGTTTTTTTTTTTTAAGAGAGAGAAAAAACAGATTAGTCTAGACTGGGAGAATAAGTGGTTTAGAAGATGCCATAGCTGATGTACTTTAACAGCATACGTACTAGAGACAGTGTTCATATTGGTGTATACTTCCTCTGGACCCAATGAGTAGTACTAAAGGCTCAGTGTGGCTTTGACAGCTTCCTAAGACCTTGCTTAATTTATTTCTAAGTGGTATTCAAAATATGTGAGCTAAGTTCTGTGCAGTAACCAATTTTGTAGACCCATCTACCTGCCAGTTCTCCATCCAGAACAATAACCCAGCAACTTCTGTGAGGTTATTACACTGTTTTGCTTTCTCACTCCTACTTTGATTTATGGTTTATCACAGTTCAGGTGTGAAGGGACTGGAAGACAAATCATTCCCTGTGAAAGTACATATCCTAAACATGTTCTATGTCATATTTGCCTGGTTTTATTTCCCTACAAATAGAAGCAGCCATTTATGTCACATTACAACACATGTAAGAGGTCTTAAGATACTCAGTTCCATCTTGAAAAAGGGACCCTGGAGCATGAATGCCAACCAAAACGGATAAATTTATAATGTGCCTGCTTGCTAACTCTAATCAGATGCAGAAACAGCAGTCCTGCTTGCACCTGGCTCCACATTTCCAGGACTGACAAGGTGAAGGCCTCAGGCCTGAAGCACAGTGCAACGATGGAGAAAGACATTTAGGAGAAGACAATTCATTTTTGACAAGGGGGTCTTCACTTTACTGTTGTCAAGTTAAAATATTCATGTTTAACCCTGTATTAGCAGTTTACGTTTTTGTCACGAAGTGAAAGCATGTTTTTGTTTGCTCATTCTGTTCTTCTAGAAATCCTGCTTCCGTTATTAAAAAATTGACTTCTTTTTACAAACTATGAATACCAATTCAGTATAACAGTACATTTTCCTTCTGGTGAAGACAGTATTTGAAGTACAGAGAGGCCATTAAAGACAGTAAAAAAATGCAATATTTATGCTTTTTTTTTTTTTTTTTTTAATTGTAGACAGGTAGTTTCATGTTAGAGATAAGCTTATCTGTAAGTGAAATAATTACTTTTTAATTAAGATAATTATAAAAACAGGAATGTAAATACTCAAGTATAGTATTCCTGAAAGTTATTTTTCTTTCACACTATCCACAAGCTTATCTTGCATACCTGAACCCTGTTTTTATTTAATGATTACAACAGCATATGCTAAGTTTTAAAAAGAGAGTGAGCTATTAGAGTCTATGTAGACAATTAAATAGCTAAGGACGGCTTTTTGTTGTCATTTTTCTTGTTTCCCTAACCATTATATTTCAGCTCATTTTCCAAGGAACTGTTGGGATTCTCCCATCACTCTCCAGTTCTGAATTTAATTCCAGCTAGATTTGGTGAAGTGGCAATACTTCCTTTAAGTTCTATGAAAACAGATGGTCAAGTGTATGGGAACAGACAGCAGCAGAGGCTGAGCACTTACTAGAGAAACAGGTGAAAAATGGTCTGAACACTTCAACTACAGGAAAACAATTTTATATTTTGAGATGACAGGAAGTCCAACCATAAACCAAGGATCAGAGGTCAATCAAACTGCATTAGGTCTGCTACTCAGGGATTTACTTCTGTTTTATCTATTCTGATAAATCACATGAAAATATCATAAATTGCATCTTGTTTCTGCCCAGGCAAGGGAATGAACCTGCTAGAACGAAAATTTTCAGTGTGAGTTTTTTGCCTTCTTCGTATATAGAGCAGTATTGAAAAGCCAGATTGCACTGTTGAGTTGCGAATCCATTTTCTACTTAGAGGGAAAATATCTCATGTGTTGTCTTAATGTATAAATGTAGTGATTTTGTAAGCAAAAACAAAAATGCAAGAGCAAAGTCAACAGTCTGTTGTGATCAAGGCAAACTTAAGGGAAAGACTAACTCTTTATGGGCCTAGAGGCTATTATTTATAGGCTAGATCCTGTTTTTAGTGCTAGAAAGTAATGAATGAAAGTTACCATGGCAGTTTTATGATTGCTTTAATAAAAAGTGGAAGTAGGCATATGGGATTAGCATTCTAGGGGAATATTTCTTATGCCCAACTACTATCAATTAAAAGTGTGCATTTGTTTCCCCAATTTCCTCATCTTTTTACAGACAAATATTTTTCTGATGTGTCTGTGCTGCATAGAGACACATGATGTCCCTGTTTAAGATAGTGATTTTTCTACCTGGATCAACTTTTTGATTGTTTGTTTGCTTGCTTCCCTATGTTCATATGAGCTGACACTACAGAATTTGACATGGAGAATTATCCCCCACAGGTCTGAGAAGCAACACTTCTGGCATGGTAGTTAAGATGTTGTAGGAAAGCATTTCCAAATACTTGGAAGCTGTGTTACGCATTCATTATGTTCTATTATCACAGCTTGTTGTCTTTCTGATCTGCCTGTGCTTGTTTTAGACTAATATAGTAGTAGTGTGGGAGTTCCATGTCTCAGTGCCAGAATATCTATTATACACAATGGATGTAGGAAATTCCTACATCTCCTGTGCAGATGTGGCACTGTACATGAAATTTCCTTGGCCTTAAGAAAAATAAAACTCATTAAAGATATACAGTGGAGCAAATGAGAAGGAAAACCAGTATCTGACTTAGACTTCTTTGAGTGTTAGTATCAATATGTATGGCAGAACAGCACCTATTATGGAATAGTCATTGCTGTTTGCTGCTGTGCTGAACTACATGGACCTGAACAATACCTCCTTGATTTTGTAAGATACCGAATGAATTTGGAAAGGTGCTGAGTACCCTCAGCTCCCATTGAAAAGGGAGGCTGTAGCAAATTAAAGCAAGATAAGAGCACTCAGCACCTTGAAAATCAAAAGTAATCTTTTGGCTTGTCCAAACTGAGAAAATGAAAGTTAGGCAGTGTTCAAAGTGTAAACTCTGTGAGCAGAATTAACACCTACACAGAATTAGCATCTTTTTACTTCTAAAACTGAGTCTCATCGAGGCATTTATTGTACTTTAGCAAACGTAGAAGGTATGTTCAAAGCAAGTAGTTCAATTTAATACAGCCTGCCTCCCTGTGTTTCTTCCAACAGCTCAACTCCACTGCAAAAAGCACTGACGTCTTGTAAAATGGAGGTGCCAAGTTTGTGCAGAGCTTAAATGATGACTCAAGTCAAGGATAACTCCTGGACTCTTGCTTGATCTCTGTGTCTCCCTTTCAGATAGATGTAACAGTAATTGAGCTACTTCATATAGCTAGGCTGGGCACTGATACCTTCCAACATTTCAAGTAGCTGTATTTTATGATGCAGTAACCCAGTGCAAATTGGTAATGTACTTTCTTGGGAAAAAAAGTAATTCAAATAAAGCATACGATGACACTTTTGTTTGTGTGGACTCTTCAGAAATTGGTGCATGGCCATCCTGTATGCTGTCAACTCAGTGTCATTTGCAACTGGATTGAAATTGGTAGACTTCTCTCAACTTTAGGAAGTATTTGAGTTAGGATTCAATTAACCACTTTGGTTATTGATATGTTGGTTTTCCTAAACATTTTAAAATGGAAAATGTTTCATTAAGAAAAAGTTGAGTACTGTATGTTGTCTTAACCAAAATGAGGAGGATCTAACTTTAGAAAGTTCCCAGTCTGGTTACTGCTTTGTTGAGGGTAACATGTTTCTGAGCAAATTAGGAAGAAAAATCCAAACTCAGCTTCTGAGTTTCTTCAGGTTTTTCTCTTACTAATTTAATAACAAAGATGATCAGATGTCCTTTTGTTAGAATAATCTTTTATTAGAATAGACTCCCCACTAAGCAAACTGATTGTGGAAGAAAACCTGTCACTTAATCTTTGAAACCAGTGAAGAAAATTTAATCAAACTGAAAACTTTCACTTCACAATGAACTTCACTGGTGCATTATCTGAATATCATTTGAACTGGATATTTGAATGTAATCTTTCATCTCATAATTTAATATGCTTTTTAAAAATACCTACTTAAATTCTCTAAAAATTTGAAAATTTTAACATATATCCTTGAGATTTGATATCCCGAAGGCAAATGGTAGTCCATATGTGTCTTTATGCACATATGGAGAGAGAGAAAGACCCCCTCCTTTAAGCCTCTCACATGAGCTTTTGGGGTTCGACTCACGAATTTTGAAAGAGTGAGGGGTTGGTAATACTGCAGAAGCAGCAAATTAATCATATCTGTTGAAAAGAGTTTTTAGGTTTATAGCTAGGACAGTGCAAATACTTGTTAGTGCTTTACCTGGTTGTGAAATGGCAGGTTCATTTTCTCATGAGATCATGAGTGTTAACATCTTCTGTTGCCATTGTCTCCAGTTCAAGCTGGGTTGGTACAGGATGGCATGCATAATCATACGGTGCATCAGTCTGGCTCAGAAGATAACACATGTCACCACTGTATGTCAGTACTCTATCAGCATGCAGCTGAGATTTGTTCTCTGACATTCGTCAAATACCTTGTCTTGTTACTACGTGCCTGAGGTATGAATGAAGGAAGGGGGAATCTTTTCCAGATCAAGATAATTCTCACAAATTCCAGTGACAGAATTCTTGAAAACAAAGCACTGCCGTAAAAATAAAATGTTATCTTTTTCTGGAAAGCAAAAATTTAATCATCTTCTGGAAGACGGGGAGTGAGAGAATAAACTGTTAAATTTAAATCAGAGGAGAGAGTCTGAATGCAAAACACAAGATGCAAAACTTTGAACAGCATGAATTATTCAGTGTCCTAACCTGTATATTGCAGGCTTTTCCAGAAGACTGAGTCATATATAAAAATAGACAGTTCAAGATTAGTCCAGGCTGTTAGTAACAGAAAATATTTATGTTCTAAAGGGTATTCAGTGAGTTTGGTAAGGCAGGATGCTGTTTGCAGAGTATAGTCATCCTAGCGTAGCCATTACTTTTACCAGTAAACGGCACTGACACCTTCAACAAAGCAGGCAAGTAGAGAATGCTTTCCGAAGTGTGACCACTGTCCTGTCCACTTGGTGCTTGTGATTCTGCACTGGGACAGCCAAAACTCAGCCTTGAAAATTTCTCCTCTCCTTTGCCCTCAATACCCCTCCTTAAGTGTAGCGAAAGGAGCTTCAGACTTCCATTGGCCATTGTCTTCCCCTAAATACCCTAAACAGATGAACTGATGCCTCAGAAAGCTGTTATGTTCATGGCACGCTTCTGCATACTTTAAGGCCTGATAAAGTGGTAGTCTTACAGAAAACCTTCATCCTTTCTAGAGTTATAATAATTTTTATGCTTAATTACATTATGATCCTTTTCCTCAATGAGAAGAAACAAACAGTCTACGTTAGAACTTTTCGAAGGAAGACATCTGTATTATTATTTCTCTTTTCTGGTACTGTTTATACAACTTGTTTTCAATGCAACTGACTATACGAGTGTGCAGCCACCTTAACCCTTTGCAGCAGGTTCACTTTCAGTTCAACAGGATAATTGATCAGCGAGGGTACAGCAGGCAGGTGAGAATAGCCTGGAATTTGCCTGAAAGGAAAAAGGGATTAGAGAAACCTGGGTGCAGTGTTGGACTGTATCTTCCTTCCTGTTTATAACTTTGTGGTGGTGATGTGATTGGTATCTAATTGCTGCAGGGTTACCCTCAAACAAACGAGATTTAAAAAAAAACAACAACCAAACAAAAAGTCCAGCCCAGTAACTCAGATTCTAACAATCTTGTTGGGATAATTATTTTACCTCAGTTGGGCCTCTTCATTTGGAACTGATCAGCTGATCCACTGTGTGTGGCACAGTCTCACTGTGCATCACTGTATCTTTTTCACAGTAAACAACAAGTCTGCTTATCAGGATGTTTCACAATGCATATCTGAAGTAGATTGTTTACCATTTGGTGTTGTCCATGATATTTACCAAATGCATGACATCAAACAGTGATTCTGTGACATGGACCCCTGGATTCTATTCCCTGAGGAGCCCTGGTTCCCTTTGGGGAATTTGGGCAAGTTGTTCTCTTTTGTGTGCTTTGGTTTTCTTACTTGTAAATTGGGAATTCTGTATCGATCTCCTTTTAAAAAGTAGCTATTTCACAGTTGTGTGCAATAGTATGGAGTAGAATGAAACAACAATTGCTGATATCTATTGAATAGCTTCATATTGTATTTCTGCAATAACATGTTTGCCTTTGCATGTTTTGCAATGGAACAGAAGATGAGGTCCAGATCATATCTTACATGGGCGAAAACTACATGGGTCGGGAAACACAGAGTTCATAAATCCAAGGAAATGCTTTGAATTTGCTTATCAGAGGAGTGGCGTTGCCTTTCTCTCTCTAAGCAGGGTGTGGCCCTCCTAATCTGTGAGCATCTCAAATCCTGGAGGGAAAATGCATCTATTTGCAGGTACTGTAGAAAAGATGCCACATTAAAGCAGAATTCATGTCCTCGTTCTCCATTTTGTCAGTCCACTTTTATGCCAGTATTGACTCCAATAATGACATGTCAGCATGAAATGCTAATATAATAGTTCCTTTTCTGACTGCTCTGCCAGCTCTCAGCTTCAATGGCAGTACAGCTGGCAGCCAGTGACAGCTCGCTCCAAGCACCACCACTCAGTGGGGGAGAATGAGGAATTAATGCCAAGAGGTAAACCATTGATTAATGTACTTGAGAATTAACCCAGTTTCTTATGCCTGCCTGGGAAATGATTCAAATTGTACTCCTTGTAGTCTACGTATTTAGTAATACGATAGGAAATGCACGTAATGCAAAACAAAGTTTTAGAAGGTAAAGTGACGTGTTCTACAGCCTCAGTACCCAAATTCCACATGGATTTACAGTTCACAGTTTAGATTAAAATGCTACAGAAGTGCACTTGCAGCAGTCTACTGCTTAACGAGACGTGATATAATATTTGTGTTAAATTGGAGTGCAAAAATGGAGTGGCTTAATCAAGTTATCCTTACGCATAAGGCAGAAGTGGCAAAATTAAACTGCAAATTCCAGTTCGGTGCTCATTTGATCTTATCTGATGTGTCCGGAGGTGACAGGTTATATCAGGTCGTATAGAGGTCAAGGGGTCACCTCTGCTCATAAGGTAGAGACAAGGAGAGGGATACACAGGTCATTTATCAGGGGAAAGTGGAAGCGGGGTGCAGCTGGGGTCTTTGCCTTTGAAGTAGAGGCAATCACCCACACAGATCACAGGTAAAGTCTACAAGTTTCCTGATGTTCAGGCAATGAAGGATGAGACTACAGATGAATGTACTTCACAGGATGGGGACAACTACAACTGGAGAAGCAGAAGATATGGGAGCCTGGGTTGGTCTTTAAAACAGATCAGAGTTTGGATTTGGAGAGCAGGAGGCAGATGGTGGCTCCAGGCTGCACTGAAGTTCTGGGAAAGAACTTATTTCCTCCAGCCTCTTCATATTTGTAAGGGAAATGATAAGAAAAATCACACCTTTGCTAAAAGACGATTCTGAATCTAGTTTCAGACTGATTATGTCGGGATCTGTAGTTCTGTGCACCTTGGTGATGGAGGGCTGTGACTGGTTGAAGGAGTAGAAGTGGAAAATGATCAGTCTGCCTGCGTCCTTTCAGAACTTCAGAGACTGTGTTAGTAGGCAACCATAGGGAAAATGATGAGAATGAAGTTTTTAGTGGAGCAATACTCATGAAACACTGGCTACCTTGGGTTACTATAAAAGTCTTTTGTGGCTGGGGCAACTTTAGGATCGCTTTCATATAAGCTGCAGCCTTTCAAGTCCTACCTGATCCTGTGGTTGGAATGAATGCAGGAATAATTAAAAGTAATCATTATTCATCTCTCTCTCTTTCTCTCTCCCACTTTGCTGCTTGAGTGTATTTCTGCCTCTCTGAAAGAATTAGCATTATTCAGAAATGTCCTTTTGTTATCTTTTTCTAAAAATAATTATTAGGAATTCTTTTACTGCTTCTATGACTGTCATGTGTTGCTCTGGTAAATAACTTTAAAAAATCAAATATTGATTTATATATTTGGCTTCTCTTTGTTCTATACAAGAGCAATGATTTCACTTAGCTATTATGATGGATAAAACTTCAGAGATAATTAAATACATTAAATCCCTAAGGGAAGACTTACATCAGGTCTGAAGTATTCAGACTTGAAAGCATTTGGAAAGCGTTAAACCCACTATCATTTCAATATTGTGCCTTTGAAATAAAAACAGAACCCCAAAAACCTCACTGAACAGATGCAATACAACGTGTTTTTGTTAAAAAGCATCTTCCTGTATTCTAACAACAAGATCACTATATTGAAGATATTTCCTTGCCTAACTGTGTACTCTTATGTAAGCCTTTAATACAACCAAACTAGTTCAATTAAACGCTAACTTGAGACACTTTTTACAACTATGAGTGGAGGCTCAGAGCCTTGTTCTTTCATACCTCTGGCACTGCCACATTGACCCTGCTGTGCTAGGCCTAGTTAAGGCCATCTGTATGCCTTTTTAACCCTGCCTGAATCTAGCCATTCCCTTTTCTAATACTTATTAGTCAACGTGGGCAAGAACAGAAAAATTGTTTAAAACTTCATTTTATTGCAATGTAAGTTAACACTTACTTTCCATAGTTAGAATTATTCCTTTCTGTGTATTGAATGCACCAATGTGGAGTGCAGTGAATATCTCCCACTTTTTCTCAATTTGTTCTGTATGAACGTGGGACATGTTGGTCGTATTAAAGCAATTGGTAACCTGGCTGTCACTTGACCTTATCGTGTGATGTTGAACCAAACAGTCCTTATTAGGAAACCCCAGTAAGGAGATCTTGGACTGTAATGATTTGCACTGTCAATTACGTTCAAGTATAAATGTGGTTTTTTTTCTATATTTTTTTTTCATGTAAAAATATATTTCTCCACTTTTGCTGAAAAGCTGAAGGTGAAAGTGTGTCCATGTGTGAGTAATGCACATCTTCCTCGATCAGGCAGTATTGTCATGCAGTAAGGCTCCCTGTAGGAGTCCAAGACTGCAGAGGCATATCAAGCACTGACTGTTTGCTCAATTTCTCGTCTGTATTAATCAAGCAGCCATTGGAGATTCAGATGTATATCTAGAAAGCCTGGCTTTGCCTTCAGGCTGGAAGCATAAGCTGCCATGGTAGTGGTTTACTGCTAAGTGTTTGTAGAGGCAAGTTTTGGCCGTGAGTTTTCCATGTCAGGTGAGATGAAACCAAGCTTTTCAAAATGCTGCTTTTGCAACTGTACAGATTTTAGGGGGCATTGGGACTGAAGGGGTGTTACACTGGTCCTTAGTTTTTTGACTAAGATATAGTTGTAAACAGAAAGAGTCGACCCTAAAACTAAAAACTAAAGCATATGAAAGCCTGATGTTTTTTGGGTTTTATTCTTTTCTGTTTGTTTGTTGTTGCTGTTGAGGAAAGCAGTATTCATGCTGAATAAGTTGATCCAGGAGAACTCAATGTACTTTGTCTTACTTTTGACAAAAGATCTTGAGGAGCATTGGTCTAAGACAACCATTAACCATTTTAAGGCAACCTTGCAAATCACTGTTTGCTCAGTTGCAGTTATGGTACGGTGTCATACAGTGCCAGCAGCCAAGGGAATCGTTACAGACAGAATGTCAGCAAGCCTAGCCAGCAGGGTAGGGTGTTATGGTTCTGTAAAAAGACTATGTGCATCAGAAGACTTATTAGTTAGAGAGTGAATCCAGTTGATGGTAATGTGGGAGACTTTGCATCTCTGTTTTGTCCGCTTTGTGAATAGTTATCTGTAAACTTAATGTAAAAAAGAAACTTTTAATATTAAAAAGGGTTAATTCTTAACTCATTTTTCTTCTGCGGACAAGAAATATTTTCTGTAAGTCATAAATAACACATTTTAATAAACTGAGACTTTGATTACTTCATGTGGTCAAACTTGCATTGTAGTTTTGCAGAGGCTGTTTGACACCGTTCCAACATTCAGTTTCTGCTGCACATATTAAAAGATCTACATATTTCAGACATGCACAGGTCTTCATGGTCTACTGGTGAACAATGTTATTACTGAAAATATATTTGACCTTCTAGCAAAATAATTGACTTTTAACAGAAAGTGATTTTTTTTTTTTAACTTCATTGTTTTCATGATTTACTTTTAATTTATGTTCCTATACTATGCGATCATTTTTCTCAAGCTGCTCTAATTCTATAGTTCAAACAAGGCTTCCATTTCACCCCTGAGCCAGGATCCCTGATTTTCCTTTCAACTAGGAGTGCACACGCAAATATTTGGAATCAGTTCAAGGTCAAATTCAGTTCCTTGGAGTTTTGTCTTGAATTTGAACTTTAACAAAGAATGAAAAAGTGTAACTTTTTGTTAGTGACAAACACTACTTAGTATGTTGATTGGTGGCATGAAAGAGCAAGAGGACTAATGCTACCATTTGCTCCATTTCTGGAAGGGGGATTACTCCTCTTAGTGTAACTATTACTAGGGACTAGTAAGTAATTCAAGCAATATCTAGTTTTCTAGTTAGTCCTTTAATTTATTTTTCCTTATGCTAATCATGAGGAAAAAAACAGTTTTTAGAGAACAGTTTTTAGAGAACAGTTTTGATGTTAACTTCTGTGGTTCTCTCCCTGATCCCCAGAAAAAGAAATAATGACTTAATATATTTCCAGTGACTTCAGCAGGTGCATGTTGAACTAACATACATTTTGGTTTAGTTTAGATTGGAAATGTGTCTTATGGACTTGTAAAGCTAGTTCAATTAGGATTGAATTAATTTAATCAGGAGTATGAAAAGTATGTACTATAAGCTGCTACATCAACATTAAATCAGCTATTCTACAGGGTTAAAACAGTGCAGTGCTGAACATAATTCAGAGTGACTCAAAAGTTTGGCAGAGGTATGTGGTCTCTTTACTTTCAGCCTGATCAGTGAGGGTCAAAAGTCACTGGCCTCTGACAGTTGCTCACTTAAACGAATTAGTGCTTTCCATTCACTTCCGTACCGAGCGTGTCTGAAGAGCATGAACTGGTATCACAAACTGTCCTCAATGAATCTTCTGCCAGCAATTCAGAAAAACAGAAAGGCATATTGTGACAGATTGTTCACAAATAGAGAAGATTCCATGGGAAATATATTATGTTTATTTCCCCTTGGGATGACCTTTTATCATCCAGTTGTAGACGTGCAAAAAATACAGAAGATAAATATTTACTAATCTTGTCCCATACTTCAGCAGGATGAGAAGGAAAGAACTTCTTCCAGAAAGCCTGAATTGTTTTCTCTGTTTTCAACAAAACATTATGAACTTCTCCCCACAACTTCTGATATTTCACTTTATTTTTGTTTATGTTATTAAGAAAGCTTGCATTTCTGTCATTGTAGGTTCTTTTTGGCATCGGACAGCATTCACACGAATGACCTACTCTTTCTCCCTCCAAAATTATGGATTTTGATTAATGAAATGAGGAAGCCAGACTACTTTGTTTTCTACAGCACATCTATTAGTAGCTGCAGCCGCAAGGTAAGTGGCTGTTTGGAACATGTATGATGATGACTCCTTCTCTATCTTGCGTACTGAAGTTCTTAAGTCCGGCAAGGGTCCTAATTAAAAAACATCCATTGCTGTTGAGACTGTAGCCATTCTTTCCTGTGTGTGGAATTCCTTTGTTCAGATCTGACAGTTCATCTTTAACTCTGATTATTTATGGCTTACCTGATTTTGGCTGAGCTGAGTTCAGGTCTGAGCAATTTCCCAGGGTCTTTGTACATGATGAACACTTCAGTAAACTTGCTACCAATGCCTTTGATCAATGTTCTTGTATAAAACTAATTATTCAAGACAAAACAGCCTACTGATATAGTTCTTAGCTCTCCTTTGAACTGCCAGACTTCTGGATAGCGTATATATTCTAACTGTAAATGATAATAGTATTAATTGCTCCTTATTTACTGCTTCTACCAAATGGTCTGCAGTAATTTCAGGCTTTTCTTTTAACTTACCAAATGTATTGCTTATTTGTGTAGTGTCAGTGAAGTGGGTCTTGCACAGTAATACGAAGGGATACATAGGAATTTCCTAGGACGGAGGGATGGGCCATTTTTAAAGCAACATACAGAACAGCAAATGAAAGATCAGGATCATTTGGATCATTTGGAGGTTGCGGGAGTTGCAGTAAAGTGCTCTTAGATAACTTTAGGGAAGGAGAGTGTTTGAAGGAAGAATTTGAGTAAGAACTTAAAATTCACCGTGGCTTAGGAACTGGGGAGGTTGTCTCCAGGATAAACAGAAGGATTAAAAGAAATAAAGACAAGAACAGGAGGAGACAGAAAATGAAAGATACAGAGAAGATCGTGTTAGAAAAAGTGAGAGAAGGCAGGGAGAGCCCTGGTTGCAGTAGTTAGAATCTGTGCAGATGTAAGCTGATAGAGAAACCACTGAGTTATATCACCAGAGGTTTGAAAAGTGCAGTTGATATAAGACCAAAAGAAACCTACCAGAGCAGTCAGAGAGAAGAGTCATTTGATTATAGAAACAGGAATGATTTTCAACTTCTTTCACAAAATCTTATGCAAGAGCTGTGAAGACATCCTGAACTTCGAAGTAACAGATGGCAATTCCCTTGGAGCTGCTGTTTTATTGATGCTATCAGAGGTCTGTAAGAGAGAGAACGTATTGTTTTCCAGAAACAGGCCTGATAAGAGCCTTTCACAGATCAACCTTCCAGGGTAGAGTGAGTCAGGACAGGATGAGTCAGCTCAGGAGTCAGAATGAGCGAAGTTCCTTCCCAAACATTTGATCTGAATTTGAATCTGAGCTTGTAAAACCTTGAGCCACAAATCACTTGAGGCTGGGAGAATAACCATGTACTTTATTTTCCATTTTTTAGCTTGCTAAGTACAAGTTGTTTTTGTATCAAGCCTGTGTATTTTTACAAACAGTTCAATAATTTCATATTTAATTTCCAGTTGTTCTTATTAATTTTAGAGGAGACAGAAATCTGAATATTAAATATGCACTCCAGGGTTTAAGCAGAAAATATTGCCATTTATTAACATTTATTAATTTGCTCCCACATTTTTATTTAAAAAAAAAAAAACACAAAGGAATTACATGAATTACATTGCGTTTGAATTGTGTTAAAAATCTCTGAAGTGTGTCTTTATATAAGTATTGTAAACCTAGTTATAAGAGGCTTCCAATTTTACAATACAAAAAAAAAACAAGGTATTTGAGTCCATCGTGTCCCAGTTTGATTTCCTCTGTTATCCAAAATGGTCATATTGACTTTATGTATACTGGTTTTAGCAGTCCAAGCATTTCAGTGTAAGAGGTACACCTGCCAGACTGATGAAGTTATTGAGTGTTTGCATTTGACTGTTCCCCATACAAAGAAGAGTCATAGGATTCCCTCTCTTTTAAAAAACATAATCAAAAATTGCTTTAGGTTCAAATGAAACTTCTAATTCAATTTTTGATGTTTGAAGATAACTGCGTTTTAATTGCATATGTCAGCAAACAAGACCCATTGCTAGAGATTGTTTTCATCCAATAGTTTTTCAGGTTTTGCTGGCTCTTTTCTCCCTTCTTCAGGAAACTCATGAGACAAATCTAACTGGGAAAACATGCAAAGGGGATCAACTGAAAACTTTCCTATGGGACTGAATCCAAATGTAGTAGAACACAGTGGTTAATGAATTTGGCAACAAAGACTGACATGTACATCCAGGCATGGAGATTGTGTACACTCTCTGGAGAGTGCCAGATGTAATCCAACTGCAGTGGCTGTAACTGAGCCTTTAATATCTAATTCTCCACTGATTTTTTTCTAAGTATGTTTGTTTGTTTTCTACGTGTACATAAAAGCCTATTATAAAAAATTACCAGGCTTGTTTTCTCCTGCCATTGCAAAATACTCCCAAAAAAGAAAATCTCATGAGTATGATAAGCATTCTCATGAGTACTTCATCCAAATACAGGCACTTCATTACTGTTCTGACCTATGTGTTCATGTGTATGTGATGAATTAATCTGATCTGATCATCTAATGTTGCACTGTAATTCTTGAGCTAAGATTGTAGCTTGGTCTTTGGTGTAGTTTGCCATGCTCTTTCTGCTCAAAGTGCCTCTTTCTCTCTTCATGGACTGTAAAAGATAGTTTTATGGTATTTCATTATTTGTGGACTGGAAATAAACCTGACACCTGATATGAAGACAGTAAATCCATGTTTGCAGTTTCTGTCTCATTCAGACAGCCTTCACACCAGAATAAAATCTCCTTTTGAATTCGATGAAATCAGATTTTATTAATCCATGTACAAATGAGAGTAGGAACTTGTCCACAAATGTTGAATTATTCATTGTATGTCTCTAGCAGGGCTTTCTAAGATATCCTGTATCTTTGATCTATGACATCATTAGTTGTGAAAGCCAAGAGGAGACATTCTGCAACTGAAACGTAAATTCCCAGATATGACCTGAAACATAAATTCCAGTAATATTCCTCCTCCAGGTGATCTCTTACTTCATACAAAAGCTAGTTTAACAAATGTCACCACTCCCATTGCAGTCAGCTTTGTGCAATTTGAAAGCAGTGATGCACAGCTAATTGCTAGTGCATTGTGCTCAGTTATAGCAGCAGTGAATGATTTCCAAAAGTTGATTATTCTTGGATGAATGATTTTTCTTACCTCTAGTACACCCAGGACTGCTGAAATATAATTTAGTTTTAGTGCAATGATAGCCAAATTACTATATATTGTGCCTCACTGATACATCAGTCTGTGGTAGTGAAATTCATTTAAACTTTGCTGTGTGCATGTTCTTGGATAGCTTTTGATGTTGATGTTTTATGCCTGTATGGTGCACATATTCATCAGGCCACATGCATTAGAGGGGCAAAGGACAAATGGAAAAATGGAATTGAATACCTTTAAATGCAACCTAAAGTCTTCAAAGAATTTCTTATATACAGTAAGAATGAGAGAAATTAAAGAAGTTTATGTGAGTAGAAGCCTAAATTTCTATTTCCAGAAGAACTTGGGGGTGGATTTCCAAATGAGTTTGGGTAACTAGAGACACGGTGAATGACACATGTTGCCTGCTCACTAGCAGGCAGCTTCTTACTGAAGCCCCCGTGGAAACAGGAGCTCTTGAAGGTCGTGGATACAGCAGCGAGGTGCTGCTTGTTTTACACGATTCCTCCAGAGCACTACTTTCACAGAAGCTGGATGAGGCAAGTGCATAGTGCCTATAGAAGCCGTGCATTTGAGATCCCAGGAAATACCTAGCACGGCCACTGAGCTGTCTAAATGATGTTGTAGTACCCTGCAGTAAGTTTTGTTTGTTGGAAGTCAGTGGGTTTTGGCTCCAAGAATCTCAGCTTGTGGTTTTTGTTTTTTAAAGCGTGTTACCAGATTTTTGATTACTTAGTCCAGAGTATAGTGTTATCCGTTAGAGCTGGAACTTGTCAAGACCAGATCCTAATGTGATTACTCAGACAAAAGTATCACTGAAGTTCTGGAGTTTTGCCAGAATTAGGACTTCAGTGTTCAGCCCTTGGTCTTTTATGTCATCAGTGATCATAATGAGGTTATTTGTTAACGTTCTCAGCTAAATAAGATCTAACAACAAATCATCACACGGGCTTGACAGAACAAAATATGTTTTCATGTTAAACGTGTTCTTCAAAATTACGAGCGCTGTTTACACCCAGGAAATTGCTTCATTTGTAGCAATTTCCTTTTTTTAATTCCATTTCCAATTCCCATTATGAAACTCCCAGGCATGTGGTATGGCCCAATAAATAGGTGGGGTAGGACCAGGAAGGAGGAAATACCTGCCCTTTTGTACGTTTTACTCCCATTTAGGGGAGGAAAGTAAAAGAAACATACACAGAAATCCAAAGTGAAGGCAGTTAAAATAATTAACAGCAAGATTAGCACTTGATTAACACTATTTTTTTCCCTATCTCACTTCACAACCAGATGTAAATGGAATATTGTAGCTGACGTACTAATAGCCCTTTTAATGTGAAAATTCCAGTGCAAATTATGAAACTACGCCCCTCAAGTCAGCTGCAAAGGTGAATACCATTGTACACAGCTTTCCGATGGAGTAGCCATGTGGCAGCAAACCTTTCTGTGAGATCAGTCACAGAGCTGTGAGTGAATGCAAGCCAGCTGGATCCAACCCTAGGTTCTGTTCAGTTTACTGCCTTTCTACTTTAGGATAGACATGTCCCCAGCGGGGCTGTGGGATGCAGTCCTGTCTGTAAGCCCTGCAAGGCGCTTTCTCTGTGGGACTCTGCCAGGGCTGGCTTTCCCTAGCAGATACCTGGGGAGATTGTAGGAGTTTCCTTTCTGCTGCCACTGGGGTGGTGCTGCTCCCGACCTGTGTGTTCCCAGACTGGGTAGGAGTTTGTCTGTTTAAAAAGGGTGTCAAGAGTTTGTCTGTTTAGGTAGGGGTGTCAAGAGTGCTGCTCTGTCTTTGTTTCCTAAAGACACCAGTATAATGAAGTTGTAAGATAGCCCACTGCTCCTAATCTCCTGCTACTCTAGCCCTGTTTCTAGTCTGCAGTCATCCTTTAACACTAACCTCTTGCTTCTCTCCTTAGGAAAGACTCTGGTTTCTGTTGACAAATGTCTTCTGATACAGAGTCACTGGGAGTTTCATGTCCCTGCTTACAGCAGGGCGTGTAGTTCTTTAGCTTCCTACAAATAGTGAGATATGATTGCAAATCCAAATGTGCTAAAGGAATGGGAACCTTTTTTTTTTTTTTTTTTTTTTCCCTCATCCATATCATCTTCAATGTGTTTCCTTCTCAGCCTTCTTCATCTGCTCATCAGCTTCCCCACAGCCCCTGCTGCAATCAAAAGGGTGTTTTCCCTTGGAGATCTCTTTGCTAATGTTGTTACTATTAAGTGAGCTCTGAGGTGAGCACTGCTCTTAAGCAATGATGTTAACAGCACAGCTTTGGCTCAGTGTTTGCAATTAAGAGAGAGCTAATGAAATTGGAAAGAAAAAAATACAGTTATCCTGAATGAGATTCTCACAGTAGAGCACTGAGTTCAGAAATTACATCTCAAGTCAGTATTTTCCATCGATTTTTTCTGTAAATAGAGCTGACTAAATCCAGCTCCTGAAAATAGGAAGCAAGAGTTCTTTCATTCTTCCTTCTCTTGTAATTGACATAGACAAATGTCAAAACCTAGGATATTTGTAGGAGGCTGACTTCATGCATGTGGTGACTTCAGACACCAGCATCTGTAGCTAATTGCATGCAAAGGACTGGGGTGACATTCCTTGCTTTGACTCAATAGTTGCCAGTAGACAGAACTCATTGGGGAAAGAGCCATCAGCTAGTGAATACACAAAGGCAGCTCTTAGCAGAGTGGATAAGGTCATTCTGGTGCACTTACAAAGTGTTTATGAATAAATTCAGGGAGGTAACTAGTTTGTAAAATGTTCCTTGGCCATTGCAAAAAATATTTAATGGTTTTCTACAAAAACACGTTATTGTTTGACTAAGTAATATTTATTCAACAGCCAAAAATATATTTCAAGTCCCACGTTTCATTATCAGCTATCCTAATCCTATTTTATTAGATACATGTATGAAAGCAATTACAGCCAAACTATATGCCTGCAGCTTGTGCCTACCAGACATGTCAGTCCTGTACTTCAGAGAAAACATTTATGTCCCTGGCTACCAAGACTTTGCATACCTAATCTTGTTCATCTCATGATTGAAACAACTTTTAGAAATTAAGATATGTCATTTATCTATTTTGTATAGATTACATGTAATGAGACTTTTTTAAAGTATTTCAAACATACTACAGATAGTAATATAAGTAACTGCTGCATCTTGGGAGCCATAGCAAAGAGCTAAAACACTATGTGGGGTTCTGGTTCAGGTGTGATGTTGTATTGTGTAAGGACATGAGGTGCTGCTCAGGTGCCTTATATGTAAGGAAGGAGAGCATCCAACCACACCCTGCATTCTGTTGTTATCATCTCATTTATTTCCTTACTTTATTTTATTCTGCAGCTTGAGCCCTGCTGCAGGTTATGTGCAAGTAGCAGTAAAATGGTAGATTTGGAAGCCCCTATTTTCTTTTGAAAATACCCATGCATATTAATTCCTAACAATGTTTTTTCCAAAAATAATTGGCACACACAGTTGTTAGGCGTTCCCTGTTAATTTCAGATCTGGTACATTTACAGATGCCACAATTTTATCAGCCTAAATTCAGATAAATCTAAATTTAGCTTCTAGACTGAACTATAAATACACAATAATGAAAAACAGTTTTAAATATTCTCACAAAGCATTTTCTGCTCTTTTCTTGTATCACAAAAATACATACTATGCAAGCAGCCTTGTAAGACTATGAGGGCAATAGTGAATAGCTCTGAGCTGTGCATCAGTTTTAAAATATTTCTTAATAGTTATCATTAGAACTTCAGTGTTCTGATCTAATAATAGATTGACTGTAATCAAGCCACTGGCAATGATATAGGGAGAAAAAAGATACCTCTGTACACCACAATTTTTATTCTCCTTTTTATTCTCTTTTACTTTTTACCTTTCTGTCTGACTCCTTAATTGAAAGCTGGGAGGATGTAAACATGGCACCTGGAGTCAATGGGTTCTTGGCACAGGTGCTGCTGGGTGTGGGTGAAATCAGTGCTCTTTGCTGCCTCAGCTGAGCTTCAGCATGGGGGTTTCCAGGGCTGGGCAGGCATTTCTAGTGCTTTGGGCAGGCCCAGTTTAACAGCTTGATTTCTTCCTGTGGTGTGTAACCAGTCTGTTTTGGTGGTGGTGGAGCAAATGAATCTTTCAGGTGATTTTCCTCCCTGAGCTCTGTGTTCCAAAGAATGGGTTTTCAGTGTCAGATATTGTTTTGGATTAGAAAGGGTTGCAGTCTACTCCATCCTTATGTACCCTTGGCTGTGGGAAACCCAAGCGTTAATGGAATTTCAACCCTTACATCCACATAGTGGAGGTCTTGAGTTCTTCAGTGCTGTAGTAGTGTTTTTCCAGGTTTTTATAGTATCTAGTTCTGAGGAGCTTTCTATTCTAGTTACATCAAAAGTTCTGATTGTACAATGCACAACTCCTCTCCTTTAAAAGGAAAAATGTAATTATGAGATTTGTAGTTGACCATCAGCAGGAGTGATGAAGCTCTTCCACAGTGCGTGTGAAGGGAGAGATGCGTCTCTCCTGAGCTTTCTCTTATACTTATGATTTTGTGCCGTACTACAGTGCTTAGGAATGGTGAATGTGAAGGCTATACTGCTTCTTTGATCATCTGCTTTATGGTTATGGAGCCATGCATGATTTCTGAAGTGATATAGTCAGAAAACAGTTGATACTATCTTGCTTTTGTTCAGATTTTGCGTTCTCTTCCTGGTTTCTGGATACGTGCTGTTCTCAGTGGCTGGAGAAGTATGAATCTTGTACATCATTTGTGTTTTTTGGGATTTTTGTTTTGTTGTTCTCTTCTTTTTCTACAGAGCATGTTCTGCACGTGTTCTGACCAGTGACTGTTAATTCTAAGCAACATCTCAGCATCATACAGTAGCTCAGACTTTTTTTTACCTAGCTCCTCTACTACTACTTATGAAGGCTTGAGTTTAATTACAAGTACTCCATAGTGCACTTGTTCTTATTAGTAGATAATGTCACAAAAAAAAGTTGGGAGCAAAACAAGGCCTACACAGGCAGGGAAAGCAATCCAAATCTCTCCTTTTTTCTTTTTTATTCTCCTTGCTGTCTTCTCTCTGATGCATGAGTCTGCTGCGTCCTCTTGTTTGAATCATCAAGGATCTGCCCACATCTTTTTTTTTTTTTTTACAGTATTGATGTTAACCACAAAGCAATCAAGTTTGGGTAGCCTTACTACGGCATGTAATCTATGCTTTGATGTGTCAGTGCTGCCCATGATAAATGTATACTCTACTTTCTCTAAATAATAAAGCTGATGTGCGTTGGCATGTATGCTTACGTTCCTGTGCTTTAGTGTTAATAGCAGATTGTGAAGGCAGTGACCACATCAGGTGTTTTTCTGCATCAGCTACTCCTGAAGAATCAACTTTGTGTACACCTTTAGTAGATGTTTAAGGTTGCACAGACTTCCTGTACACATTCCTAAAACTTCTGAGGTGGATCTGTACTTTTTTTATTTGCCTCTTGTATAAGAAAATAACATAAACATAAAATTACTTTCAGGAAAGCAGCAACAGATCAAAAAGTAGTCTCTGAGAAGAAAGGTTAATTTTGAAGCTTTTTTCCCAGAATAAAAAATAGATTTGAGTCTAATCAAGGAAGACAGCACAAGTCCTCTACTGACTCAGGATAGCCTTACATTAGACCAGATTTATACCTAGTACCATACAGAAGTATAATTAGCCCTAGCTTTTCGAATGCTGTAGTTCTTTACTAACCAGACAAACTGTTTTACCCGGTTGAACTTTTGGCAAGTCTTTCATGAGCAACCTAGCAGGTTTTTATTGCTATTTTAAAAATACAACATTCGACAATCTTAATCCAAAAATGCAAGACACCACAGGTCTTTTTTCATTATTGGATTGTGGTAGGTATTGCTGAATCTAGTTCAAACAATTGCTATTCAATTTTATGGCTGCAGGCTATGCAATAACCTGGAATGTAGTTTTCACTCTGATCAGTCACATGAAAAATATCTATTTACCACTGTATACCCTTCAGCATCCTTATTCGTTCGTTCTGGCAATTGTTCTACAATTTCACCATTATATTATGAAAAGAGTTAAGCAGTGCTCATTTTGTTAGGCAGCATCTTATCATTGTTCAATTGAAAATCCACCCAAAGCCAGACAGTCTGTGACTGATGGGGTAGGTCATAACATTCAGCCTGGAGTTTGGTGGACTTTACAAAGAGCCATTGGTAAAGAGGAGATCACGGGAACTGTCTTAATGTGAGGGGAAAAGTAAGAAAGAGAAGTCTTTTTGAAGAATTTTAAGGCTTTCATAATTCTTTGGGGAACATGTAGAAGAAATTCTTGATGAAATCTCCTTACATTTATCTTCAGTTAGCTCTTCTAGTTTCCATTATATGTCGATAATTAAATTTAAAAAAAAAGACATCTGAAGAAAGAAATCTGAGAAATGGTGGACAGACTAAAAGAGAAAAGAACGTTCCCCTTGTGCCTGTGAATCTAGAATCTTGGTCATGCTGCGAGAACGTATCATTTAATGCAAAGGTAACATTCCATGTAGAGTGAGTGCTGCCAGGTTAGCTTTTGACTTGTGCCTTGAGGAAAGGAGGCTGTAACTTTTGACAATGAGAAGGATCAATTTAGAGATCAAGAAAAGTAGATGATTATCTTCATGAAGGTCAAGAAAGTAGACTGTTTTAACTTTGGAGATTTGGACTAGTGATGCTTAATTCTCTTTTAAAACCTCTTAGAATCTGTGATTGTAGATGTAAAGCTATCTCAAAACTTATTTTTTTTTTATGTCCTTATAAATATGTGGCTCTTTAGAAATTCCTCCTCTCTGGTGGTATTATGTATTCAGCTGTTGCTGCTTCAATGGGAGGAAAAAGGGTTGTTTTGTTATCATTATTATTTTCTTTAAGCAAACAAATCTGTCTTCCAAAAAATAATAGGGAAGACTGAATCTTTCTGTATAATTTCTAGTGACAGTTTGTAAGAGAATTTAACACAAGGGAAATTTGTTTGGAAACTTGGTTAGTATGTACCAGCTGAACTCACATGCTCAAATGAGCTACCATTCTTAAGTAATGCCAGTACAGAGGGTGTGTAATAAAGGAAGACAGCAGGTAGACTCCGGGATAGATCTTGATAACTAATGTTTATCTTTCTTTAAATATGATCTGTGAAAATTGGCTGTAGCACTCACTCTGATTATAGCTTTACCTACTACAAATTTCACTAACATTTGGTTGAGAGAGAAATAGCAATTATGCAACATGCAGGTGCCCTGATAGCACTTAGAGGTGTGTTGATGAAGTAAACAGCCCTGCAGGATCAATTTTCCCATTTTTCAAAGCAGAGTATGTATTTTCTAAATCTGCTGATGCTGAAAGATGTGTTTCTTCACATATCCAAATCCCTGTGCCAAGCAGCTACAAAGAGTACCAGTGAAGGATTGACCTTGTTACATCTCTTGGAGGCTATGCTCTAATATGTCATGCAAAGGTAAACAAATACCACAAATTGATATAAAAGTGCTCCATGCTCATCATTAGTGCAAGGATTTTGGAAGTTGATAAGCAGGATATGAAAAATTCTCACTTGTATTTTATCTGTGAATCTATGTAGAAACTGTTACAAAAGAGAGAACACACCATGGAAACAGGGGAAGTTGATGATATTCTCTATGCTACCTCTGCAGCACTTTTTAAAATAGGTAAAGCATACAGAACCATTTCAGATCCAGCTTGTGCAGTTTAAATTACACTACCATATACTCACATGAAATACTTGCATAGTGAAGTATTTCCACTCTACAGAAAATTTCTGCATTACTGAATATGACTGAAAGAGAGCACAGAAGATACTTTCTGTTGTTCTCCCTGTATCTTCTGAAACATCTAGATTTTTTTCTGTATATTGCAAATTTCGTAGTTTCATATGTTGCATCTCAGACGTTGCTATCGTGTGACACTAGAGATCTTTATGGAGCTCCTTTCCTCTGTGGTAAGGTCTATAAGAATTTCCATTTCCTGATTATATTATTACCTGTTTTCTCTTTGGTGCTTAAAATCCTAGGTCTGATCATGGTCTGAAAAACTGAAGCAAGTAGCAGAGCAAGAATTCTGGTGTGAACAGCACCAAGTGAGTCCCCAAGGGGCACTTCAACACACACGGCACAGCTAGATTCAGTAGTTTTCAGTTAGTGTAAGTGACTCATGACTTTACATCAAAAGTGGTAAATATTTTAGCCAAGAAGTGCCACCAGCCAAACTTTTGGAATAATAAAAAAGGTAAAGTTCCAGAGCTGTTAAGTGAAATTAATGTAATTGTTGTTCCGAAATAATGTTACCCAATTATTTGTAATGGGGCAGTTGAACCATCCAAACATAGGTATTTCATTTCAGAAGCATTTCAACCTGTTTTTCATACCATTTTTTTAACCAGAAAAATAAAAATAAAGCTATCAGAAAAACTGGCAGGTGGTGGAGTGTTGTAAGTGATGTAAGTTCTGCCTTTGGGTGGTATTTCACCTAAAGACACGTTCAATTCAGATTTCAATTTAAATAACAGAAGGGTCTCTCTGATAGCATTAATTGCTTTCCCCAGACCAATGTTTAATTGCAGGCAGCACACAGACCTTCCCATTCCATGCTGTCAATAAACAAAATCAGTTTGTTCTCTTCCATCTCAGAAGATGAGCAGCTGGGGCCCTGCTGCAAGATATTAGACCCATGTGGAACAGGGTGGAGCTTGGCTTCATATCACTGCTCTGAGTCAGCCAAAAACTGAAGGAGGTTCAGGATCAAATCCACCTGAAGTGACTGCAATAGTGATTGCTCTGTGAGAAGGAAAGATGATATCTGTGTAGCAATAGTTCTGTGCGCTTTCTGCGTCCTTCCAATATACAATGCTGGTTTCTAAATTCAAGTTGAATTTAAATTACCTAAATTTAGTTTCCAGAAAACTAACTAAATGTTAGGAGAGAAGAGAGAGCAGGCATCAGGTGGCTTTTCTGTAGGTTGTTATTTGTTGGTTGTTATTTTCAAGTCACCTGTATCTAGTGCAGAATGTAATGGTTTTATGCAAAATAAAAGGATACTATCAAGGGGGTTTCTTTGACCTCTTCCTCCCCTTTCACCATCAGTATGCAGTATTTATAATTATAAAAAGGCTTTTTGCTTTAAATGAGGATGCTCTGTCTACTCTCTTCTCAAGCCTGATCAAGCCTTTTATTTGATCCCAAATAGCCCATGTTTTTAGTTTATAGAATTAGGAATAAAGGCTTCATATGCCATTTAAGATACAAGTTCCTTCTCATTTAGAAGTGTTTGGCATTTACGCTTCTTATTTAAACAAGTTAAAGCATTTCCATTATTAAATATTGCTTGAGGGAACCAATGAAGGAGAAGAGATTTGGCGTAAGTCCCAGTGCAATTTGAAGGCAAAGGACTAAGGATGCTCACTATCCTATTGAATGACAGTAATTAAAATTAATGAAAAATCATTGCATAACACCCACCATTTGACATATTTCCTCAGGTGCTTTTTTGCAAAAATCTGAGAGACCTGTAGCTTAGCTCTTTGAAGTTCTCCCGCCTCTCCTCAGTCTCACCTCTGCTTTCATAAATAGATACTTGAACAAATATTCTAGGAAAAAGCTTATTAAGTTGTTTGAGATGAGAGAAACTAAAGTTCCATTGTAAAACTACAGTTTTGCACAGATTGGTCTGTTCCTCAAATTCTTGTTCTTCTGTACTTCAGTAGCCTTGTACAGTTTGATTTGCTGTGCACTCCTCAGGAGAGTTATTGGGGTGACACAGCAGGGCTGGCTGGGTATTGAGGGTGTGAAGGAGTGGGAAGAAAATGTTTTTAAAAAAATTGAAATTATCTTCAGGGGCAAGGAAGATGAGGAGAGAAACATGTCTCAAATGGGGCAAGAAGCAGATGGGCAGAGGAAAAACATGTTTTTCAGAAATGAAGCCATTTCTGACTGTCTTCAATACAGCAGAAACCCAGCAGCGCTGCAAGTGAAGAAGAGTCTCCTAGGACTCCTGTTCTTCACTGGCTTCACCTGGGGAACAATGGAGATTTCCTGTGCTGAAGCAATATAGGCTCCCAATGTCCTTCAAATATAAAAATCTAGACATGATTTGAGAAGTATTTTATAGTGGCATTACCTATGGATGAATCCTCATATACCTATTTATTTATAAAATTTCAGATGTTGACCAAATTGTTCAGAACTAGTAACTAGAAGTGAAAAGTTCATCCCAGTGTATCCTAAATAAAAAGCTGGTTTTGGTGGTTCCTGTTAGATGCATAGTTTTGCTTCTTTCTGTTATATGTAATTATTACTTTGTTTCATAGAACAAGAATACTTTTCTCTGAGGGCCTTTCTCCAATCTGCAGCAAGGAGAGTTTGGTGATAGCACACAACTTTTCTATTTTTTCTATGGCTACATGCTGTTGAATAAGGTGGTATTAATGCTGATTTAGGAGTTTGACACGGAAAAAAATATTCAGGAATCAGTTGAGGGTGTACAAATGTAGAAACTGAAAGGTGCTGTGTTTCGTGTTTCTTTTTGTTATTTTTGCAACTAGCAGCAGAGCTCTGGTAATTGATAGGACAAGAACAGCAGGAGGAAAGACAAACCATGTGAAAAACTGCAAGAGAAATTCATCTTTTCTGTTTTGGTTTTCTTTTTTTTTCTGTAATCAAGCACTTGTAGAAAGAGTCTTGAAGGAACCTTAATATATTGCACCTCCTTGCCCCCTCACAGTACCTAAGGATATGGATTTGCTTGAAGATGAAGTAAAAATTGTGCATTTTTCCCCCGGTGCAATACACTTAAGGAGGAAAAATCTGATCTATTTGTGTTATTTTTTTCTTTTGGGGTTACAAAACCAACATCTGTTTATTAAACATTTGTCTTGTAAAATTTTTGGTGTGATTTGAAGTGACTTTAAAAAAAAAAAATTCTCTTGAATTAGCAAAGCATGTAATATGAAAAATATTGATGCTTCATAGACATGGTGTTCAGCAGAGTCAAGACTTTTTGCCCCAAGGAAAGAAGTTGTTTCTGTCCCTGGTACTTCTTATTCTGAGTTATTCTTTGTTTTTTTTCATGTTGAAAATCAGCAGCGAAGAAAACTCACTCAGCAAGCTGTAAAAACAGCAACAAATGTTTACCCTTTGGGATATGTACTCTAGAGAGTATTCCCCACCCAAAATGTGTAGACACTTCGGGGTCTATGTGTACAAGCTTAATGTGGAGTGCAGGCAGTCAGCCAATTAAGAAATGATTTTTTTTTAGGTTCATTTTTTTTCTATCTAGCAGGTTAATAAGTTATCCATGAAGCTACAGAAGCTTCAGAACTGGAATTTAATAAATCTGTTATTAAATCTCTAAAACAAACATTGATTACTAGAGAACAGAAATTGCTATGCATAAGATTTGTTTAATATTATCATTTCTCTCTTCTCCACTCTTTGAACACATTGCTTAATCGATGGTGAGGCTGTGATTGCTGTGATGCTGAAAGATAAGCATGTGGTGCCTTTGAGTTCTACTGTGCATTTTCACTCTGGTACCAATGAGTTGCCTTTTTGTCTTTGTTTGTTGATGTTTATTAATAACCAGAATTCATGGCAAGATTTCCATGTTATTTTAATTACAATGAAATCTGCTTCTAATGAAGTTAATATGAACATTGTCACTGGCTTAATGAAGCAGGGTTTTTAAATTTCCAATGTATGTTTTCTAATATGCAGTGGAAAAAATGACGTAAGCATACCCCGTTCAGCCTTCTCCCCAGAAAATCTTGAGTTACAAGTCAGTTCCTTTGTGCCTTTTCTGGGATGACTTTGTGATCCAATTTAAAGCAGGTTAAATAAGAATGTCTTTCAGCAGTCACACTTGTCTTTGTAAATATTCTCATGGAGTTTGTGCAAATTCCTCAGTCAAGAGTTCTTGGACAGTGGTTAGTTGTGTGCAGACATTGACTCATGAAATACTGCTTGTCTGGAAGCCTACATCAGAAAGTGTCACGCAGCGACATTAACACACCACTGACTGTAAACGTTCCATGGTAGAGACATTTTGGTTTCCTAGAACTGAAGAAACCATAGTCTAAGACACACCAATCTGCCATTTTCAGGACATAAGTATGACTGACTTACAAGTGCTTCCAGGAAAAAGTGTAAATGGCTTGCTTTACCAGAGCTATTCAACAGAAATTTTGCTGTTTTTTGAGTTAGTTCTGGAATTGAATTTTCAGCCGCCATTCTTGCTTGTTATATTTTGTTTCTTCCTGTCTTGTCTTCTAGGTTTTATGATTACTTATTTATAGGTTTGTTTCTTCCAGGCAGTTAAATTGATCTTTAATTTTATTTCATGACCACAGAGGAAAACAGTACAAGATTGAGCAAGTTGGGAAGCAGTCAGGTATTGTATGCACTTTCCTGAGGCTAAACAGACCTCTGCTTTAGTGTATTGGCTGTTGAAGTGTGCTCTCCTAAGGAGGAGAAAGTTGAAGGAAATCTAGGGCTTTTTTTTATTATTATTAGATAAAGTGGGAATAAGGATTTGTTGGTTGCTCAAATGCATGTGGTCAGAGTAGAGTCCAGATAAGTGCTTGGTTACTGATCTTACACTGACTCATTTGAAAGTATGAGTGTGGGTGTGGGAAGAACAGAAAAAGCATATCTCTTGGTGGCAGAACAAACCATCACTCTGAGTCGTGGCTCTGTCCACCCAGGTGTCTTTGGAGATTGGAAGGCAAGGTATTTATAGGTAGGTTTTATATCAAGATCTAATGCCTCATTACTACCTAAAAAAGTGCCTTTCACTCTAAGGACCGCTGGATTACAGCGGTGGGGTTTGAGAGAATTCTGCATTTTCAAACTTGTGAAAACAGGGCTGATGAGTGCCTGAGCGGTGTTTGATACTAATGGAATAGGGGTTGCCTTTACTTGCCAGGCAGCTGTTCCATAGATGCAGATCTGCAACGTTGTTTTGGTTTCACTAGTGATCCCAATACTTTGGTGAATAGGGTTTGCCACTTCGTTCCAATGCCTTGAGCAATTGTCAAGTTTTCAAAAGGAAATTGCTTTACTACAGTTTTAATTTCTACTTAAATGGTTTTTCATCTTTACTTTCTCTGTGCTTTTTTGGAATGGAGAAGAATCATTGTTTTGAAAAGACACAGCAGTTCAGAGATTTGACAAGTCTCTCTGTCAGGTTGCTTGATGGGCTGAAAAATACCACGCCAGACAACTGTGATATGCAGCTGTACCTTTTAGGACTCTTCTAGAAGTGTCCCAATTCTTTACTTAGTAATTTAGTGTATGTGGAAGTTATGAGAGGATGCTCCTTTATACTGCGTTGCCGAGTTCAGTCTTTGTTGAGGGCTAATGTTACAGAACTAGATTTCCTTTTCTTTCTTTGTCTTTTTTTTTTTAAATTCTAGAATATGCATAATCACACAATACTTCTGTTAGAACTGATTTCTTTGTGTGCGTGTTCACTACATCCTCTCCAAGAGCAGGACATTCAAGAATTGGTCTTCTGGTCAAATATCTATAGATGGTGATTAGAGCTTCCATTTCATGTTGCCAAAATTGAAGGTATTTCCTGTGCTGAAAGGTCCTATGGAATTAATATAGTGTATGAAATGGACCAGGACTGTAAGCAGCACTTGTATGTGCTGTTGCTCTTTCTGTGAGTTCTTCTGGGAAGGGTAGATCACCCCAGAAGGACATCCTGAATCATGGCACGTGACCCAAGCATGGAGCTGTTCACCAAATCTTGCAACACTAATATAGGAAATACTTGGGAACAAAATACTGCTAGCAGACAAACCTAAAACAATTGAAAAGGGACATAATGCCTTACACAGCAGGTAGTGATCTTCAGCCCAAAGCAGAGGTGCAGACAAAGAGCACGAGCAGCTTAAAAACGCAGAGAGAAATTCATGCGTGAGCCACCAGGGCAAGGCAGGGATGTCTCCTTAACATCCTTTATACAGCAGTACTGGGTGTCAGAGATGTACAGGGGGAACAACCTGCACCAAGTGACTGGGCTGGCTGAGTTTTGTCCTAATAACACTTCTTTACTAAACAAAACAGCAATCAGACCACCTTGCATATCACACCTTGTACTGGGGGATCTTACTGCCGAGCTCAACTCTGAATTTCTGTAGCTTTTGCCACCCAGAAGATGAAACCAGGAATAACAAGCAGTGCAATGTTACTTTCATGCTATAGATCAGTCAAGCATATGGCTAAACAGGACTTGGCTATTTCTGGACACAAGATATTAGCAGGTACCAAACAGGGAATCCACATTAAATTCTCGTAAGCTGTAGTAGAACATTACTTAATATAATTCTTCAGCTTTTGCAGAAAAGAATTGGTGCTGCTTTGGCAGGTTTAAAGGTTGTGGCTTTTTTTTTTTTTTTTTTTTTTTTTTTTTTTTTTTTTTTTTTTTTTTGTGATTATGTGAGGATTATGTACATGTGTATTTTTGGCTTTTTTTTCAATTTTTCAATTTTGAAAAGGGCTATAGTGGCATTAAAATTTCCACCATGAATATGTAACAAGCACCCTGTTTGCCTTGTGATACCAGTAGGAAAAACATAAAGGGAGATCTGTATGTATAAGTTTCTGATTTCAGTGAAATGATTGGGTGCACAAACATAGAATTTTGTATCAGTTTTTAACCTGAAAAATGCTAAATAAAACATGGGATAAGCTCTATAAAATGCTCTGATAATTTTTCTGGATTTATAGTGCCCATGTTAGAGAAATAGTGCTTTCTTAGTATTGACTTTTTCTTTGTTTCTTTCTTATCAAGTTTCAAACATTTTTGAGGGTTTGGCAAGAGTCCCTGATCCCTGAAGCTCTAAATGATTTATCACCTCCCTGTGCATGCACTGAAATAATGGAGTGCCAGATGCATTGTGTGCTCTGCTGTGGCATTCTTGCTCTTCGATCCAAACTCATATGTGTGCAGGCAGAGGCACACTGATGACTCTCCAGCCAGATACCTGTGTCTGGAAAGTTTACCACTCAGATTTTTAGATGGGCATATTCACCAAACATATTTGTAAGGTAGGGATGATATCTTCCTTCAAAGTCATCCTAAGATTACTCAAGTATTTGTTGACTGTATCTTGTATCTGTGTGTCAACGGTTTATGGGCTGGTCCGGCCCAGTTCCGTGACCAGCAGGGCGGAGGAATCTGCAGATCCGCACCTCTGGGAAAGGGGAAGCAGGGGACCCCAAAATACTTGAAAAACAACAGCAATGATCTGAGGTGGAACAAATGATTTTACTAAATATAGTATTAGTAAAATACAAAGAGAGAGAGAGAGAGAGAGAGTCTGTTTGGATTGTATAGACCTCACCACAATGCTGGGGTGAGAAGTGCAGTCCAGTTGAGTGACTGAAGTACAGACAGCGAAGTGCAGATGGCGAAGCGCAGGCGGCGAAGCGCAGACAGCGAAGCGCAGACAGCGAAGAGCAGGCGAAGAAGAAGGATCAGGTGACCTTGCTTGGAGTTATATCCCCTTGCTGACCGCAAAGCCTCCTGGGGAAATGTAGTTCTTCTCCGACGGACGAACATTCGGCAGATATCAAACCCCACCCCCAGTGCATTACATGATGTTATGGTGTGGAATACTGATGACCAAAAATCATAAAACCATGACACTGTGGTGCTGTGGATATGGGCCCCAACAGTAAAGTAGTTTTATTGTTATTTTGCTGTCTCCTGCAAAGACATTTATAGGGTGTTTTCTCTCTCCTTCTCTGAATTTCTGTATCATCACCTCATTTTAAAACAATAAGGAAATACATCTTTCCTGTTTAGTCATAAAGCACAATTTCCTGGGTTTATATTTTGTGTTAGCTTTTTCTCTCATCTTTTCTATAATCTTGTACCAGAAAGCTCTCCAATGCAGGTACTGCCCCAAGTCAAAGTCCTGCCTCAGTGCTCCTTGGCCATGCCTTTTATATGTCCACAGAGTCTTTCTGCAAACAAATTTGTTTATCCTTATCTAGAAATTGTAGGACTTTTTGGTTTTGTTCTGTCTGACTCCAGAGGACGTTAAAACAAGCATGTCTCAGAACTTTGAGTACAGCAGTGACAGGTGCACCTTCAGATGTAATAGGAGCAAAAGATGTTTGAAAAAATAAAAATTGTGATTTAAAAAAAAAAAGTTTGCTCTACACGTACAAGGTGATTAAGGCAAATGGGTGCTGTCACCCATGCAGATGAAAACCTTGGCCCTTCCCCTACATCTTGCTTTCGAGGATACTTCAGAAACTGTTATGCAAAGGCTGTTTTTCTGTTATACTTCTTCATTTTTGGATTTGAAGAGTGGACTATTCTGTGGTTAAGGAGTTGGTTAGAAGGTTGGGTCAACGGCTCAGTCTAGGTGGAGACTGGTAGTGAGCGGTGTCCCCCAGAGGTCTGTCTTGGGACTGGTATTCTCTAAGATCTTTACTGTTTATTAGATTGATGAGATTGAGTGCACCCTCAGCAAGTTTGGTGATGACACCAAGCTGAGTGATGCGGTTGATAAAGCAGAAGGGATGCCATCCAGACGGATCTTGATAAAATAGAAAGGTAGGTCCATGTGAACCTAATGAAGTCCAACACAGCAGAGTGCAAGTACAAACTGGGAGAAGAACTCCTTGGGAGTTGCCTTGCTGAAAAGGATTTAGGGGTTCTGGTTCATGAAAAACTGAACATGAGCCAGAAGTGTGCACTTGCAGCCTGGGAGGCCAATGGTATCCTGACTTCCATCAGATGAAGAGTGGTAGCAGGGACAGGGAAGCCGTTGTCTCTCTCTGCTGTACCCTTGTGAGGCCCCAGCTGGAGTACTGCATCCAGGTCTGGGGCCCCCAAAACAGGAAAGATGCAGAGCTTTTGGAGAGGGCCACAAAGGTGATTCAAGGGCTGGAGCATCTTTCCCATGAAGGCAGGCTGAAGGAACTGGGCTTGTTCATCTTGAAGAAGAGAAAGCTGTGGAGAGACCTCATTTCAACCTTCAAATTTTTAAAGGGAGTTTATAAATGTGATGAAATCAACTTTTTATGTGGGTAGATAATGATAGGACAAGGGGGAATGGTTTTAAAATAAAGGAAGGGAGATTTAGATTGAGTGATGGGGAAGTTCTTCACTGAGTGAGTGATGAGGTGCTGAACAGGCTGCCCATAGAGGCTGTGGATGCCCCATGCCTGGAGGTGTTTGAGGCCAGATTGGATGTGGGCCCTGGGCAATCTGATCTAGTTCTTGATCTAATGGCTGGCAACCCTGCCTGTGGAGGGGATGGGAACTTGATGATTCTTGAGGTCCCTTCCAACCCAAACCATTCTGTGATTTTGAAGTGAAGTTTCTTCTGTGCTTTTTCCTCTGTGCTTTAACAGTGTATGGCAGCATGCTATTGCTTACCACCTTTGGAGAAGATGCGTCTTGACCTAAGAATCTGCTACTGCAAATATTGAAAGGGCTGCATCTTTGCCTCGCAGTCTGATTCTTCACAGGGGATGTGGATGCTTAGGAGATAAAGCAGCATTCTAAGGATCTGGGCATCGCTGTTCTCACAAGTAGATAACAATGACGCTAGCTAAAATTCTTCCTCAAATTTCTTACTGTAGAATGTGCAAAGCTTCTTTTTTATTGTTTGTATTTGGGGTAGTCTTGCTATTTGGCTTTCTCACCTTCTATGCAGTTTTTTGTTGTTGTTGTTTTTTGGTTTGTTTTTTTTTTTTTTGCCTTCAGAAACAGCAGTTTTCGGTATACAGCATCTTTTTTCTTGCTGTTGAATTCTGACCATGTTCTCAGCTCTGCTTAAGACTGCTGTCATTGAATTGGTCCAGAAGCTAAGCAGTTATAACCAGCGAAGTTTCACTTGCTCAAGGGAATCTGGTTTGAAAATAAGAAATCAAGATTTCTCTATTACTGGTAGTTAACCCCAGGACTTTATCAGCTGAGTTAATTTTCCACGGTGCTGGAATTGTGAAGAAAACAGAATTGTAATGGCCAGTAGAGCCTGAAATGTAATGCATGATCTTGCTTCTCTTAAAAAATATTTCAGAACCAGAAAATGTTTTTAGTATTACATGATGGCAAAATGCCATAGTCAAAATGCAACTGTTAATAAATTTACACTCCGCAGAATTGAGAGGTGGTTGCACAGGAAGCATTTTGCTGCTAATGACAATGCATCCCAGACTAAAAGCTTGCAAGAAATCCTTGAGCTGATGGTGGTAGGATCTTTGCCAGATTCGAATTTCTGCTCTTATGTCTTTTGTATTAACTAACATTGTTTCATCCTTTGGATGTTGTAAGTCATCTCAGAATAAGGAGCATGAAAGTAAACAAACAAATCAAAAACAACTAAATAGAGACATGGCTTTATATTGAAATAAATGTTCCACAGTATGCACTGGTACATAACCAAATCAGCTGACCAAGGATGCAGTTTAAATAGTTTGAATGCATCTTAGTGTCATGTTTGTGCTGGGTGTGTTTCTTTCATGATGTTTTACAGTTCTGGGTTCATGATCAAGATGCTCTTTTCAAAGACAATGGAACAAAGTCACCTATCTATAACTAGGTTGCTCTGAAATTAGTACCTCCTGTTTATTGCTATGGAGACTACAAAAGATGCAAGGAGCACAATGTCACTATTTGATAGAGAAAATTCTCAGCTATAAAACACTGTTTTCAATAGTCACTGCCATTATGTATACACTGTTTTACAGCTGTTTTGATGGCATCATCACTAGGAAAATGTTGCCCATGCACTCTGTCTTTTGCTGTGCAACATCTGCTGTTTGATCTCCATAAACATTTGGCAAGTGTTGATGAATATCGATGAGTGCAATTGTTTCTGCGGGGAGGAACTCAGTTCCACTCCTTTGCTTCATATACATGATACTTGCATATGAAACACCATTCTGTCAGACTGCCCCTCTGCTGCAATCTATCACATGGCAACATCATGGAATATCAGTGAGAAGGTTCATCCTCTACTGCCATCCCATCAACATCCGCCTCTGACATTGTGGGCCAACATCATAAAACAGGAGGGCATAATTTTCTGGGCAGCCATTGTGCATAACATTTCAGACCAAGATGAAATATTCTCTGGAACATCACAGGGCTAATACTGCAGCATGAGGACCAAAGTTGTTGGATCTCCTCGTTGTTCCGTCAAATGTTTGCTCTACACAGGTCCTTCATGTTTCTGTATGTCAGTTAATGTTCCTCTGTCTTTAAAACTGACATGGAAATGGAGCATGTGAAATGAATTCTCACAGCTATTGCTTGCAAAAGGGCCTGTAAGATGGCTCCTCAGGGCAGAGATGGGGCCTTAGTTTGTCTCGTACGATGCTGTGTGAGTTTATGTACTTTGTGAATTTTTAATAAGTAGAAATGCAGTTTGTGGGAAGGATGTATCATATAGCTAATGCTGCACTTTGTCTATTTTTAGGAAAACATTTACTCTTTATGATTGTTGCAATCAGGGACAAACATTCTCTGTCAATGCACAAATTTAAAAGTTAATGTGTTGGTTTTGATTCTGAAGTCGTTTGGGCAGGTGATGCTCTGAAATAGCTCGATTGAAGTTAAGGAGTAAATCTGATCAAAGATGACATCAAAAGCAGTATAATCTATAAGACTATTTTGCTTGCATGTAGAACAGATTGTATTATAGGAAAGAAGAGAACTGTATTGAATTACTTTAAATTGTTGTCAGTACTATATCCTGATCTCATTGCTGGATTTTCTAGAGTGACAAGGAGAGAACAATTGATTGTTTTTCAAAGGAGGACTAGTTTTGAACTGTTTGATGGAGATTTTCCTACAGTCAGGTCCCAGAATATGTCTGAGATTCTTGATGGTTAAAAAATGGGACTGAATGATAGGTTTGAGTGTTGGTGAAGGTCTTCAGGGCTGAATCATACTGCAGCTGACACAGTGAGGCAAGTCTGTGCATTTTGGATGCAGGGAGATAGAAGTACTGATTTAAGGGGTAAGGTAGTGCTGATATGGCATTCTAGTATAGGCAAAATAGCTATCCTTGAAGCAATGCATGATGAGTGGGAACATGGCAACCTTCTCCTGTTGTTTGCTGTGTACCTGCACCCACTCTAGCGCAATTATCTGCTCCAAGTAGGAGCCTCTCCTGCTCTTTTAGCTCTCTGAGTGCACTGAGTGAACCTCAGGGTCTAGCAAGCAGAACTGTAGGTTTAGAATGGAGTGAGATCAAATAAAGCCATTATTTCAGATGTGAGAAGCACACAGTTAAATAAGGCTGTGTGTTTCATGCTGAGGATCGATACTGATTAGACACTGAGAAGGGGGAAAGAGTCAGCAAAGCAGTGTCAGAGCAAGGCAGGGAATGCTCACGCTGCGTGTTGCCATCTAGTGGAGCTGCTGCAGGTTGTTCCTCTGCTAACATGCCTCAGCTCTTAGGTTTGGTTTTAAAAGGCTGGGTTAAAAATTTCTTTGCTTTTTGAGGTGTATTTTTTTCTTTTCCCATCTGTTCAGTGCAGTGCCAATGCACTTCATCTCTAAAGCAAAATCTGAAAGAAAACATCTTGGTAGTGCATTTGCTAACTTTTACTTACAGCACAATGATTTTATTCTCTGTATAAAACATCCCTGATTTCTGTGAAGACACGAGTTTCTTCTTCTTTCTCAAGATTTCCAATGTAAAAATGTATTCTCTCACACTTCCATCACAGCTTTTAGTGGGAATCAAGAACATATGTCAGTACTTGAATTAGTATCCTTATTAGTTTTGAGTAACAATGCTTGAGTGCTCTTTCTTTTATTCCTTCACAGAGGGCAAATCTAAGTTCCTGTAGTTGAACAGAACTTTTGATTTGGGTCATGGTGGTTTTTCTGTCTTTTGTTTGTTGGGTTTATATTTCTTTGTTTCATATTTAAGAACCAATGAGGAATTTGCTCAGCGTTTCAGTGCTGTATTGTTGCAGAAAATCTGAGATATCAATTATCCAAGACAAAATTAATTAAGAATGTTCTGTGTCTGTTACTGCATGTTTCCTCTGGTTAGTTAGTTCATGTTTAAGAAAGTCTGTTCTATTAATAAAGGAAAGGTGTGGTAATTCTGGGGATGAGCCTCTGCTCAAGGAAAGCAGGGGAGTTACCAACTGAAATAGGAAACTCATGTAATAATTTTCGAATTGAAGGTTCAGTACTTCAGATCCAAATTCCCTACAAGAAGAGGAACAGAGATATAGGCAGTACCTGTTATTCTTTAAGCTATTGCTGAAAGAGAGCAACTGTAGACAGAATGAAGATGTACCTTTGCTCTCATCCTGTGACAAATTTAGAAACTGTAGGGAATTTCATGTATGTCAAATATTTTCTGTGTTCAGAAGTATATAACAACCTTGAGATGCCATGTTTTTGAAGACAGTCTTTAGACCAACTTACAGAGCAAAGAACATGCAAATACTACTCAGACAGTAGTACATGATAAAATAATTCCAATTCAAAAGTGTACTTCAAAGTAAAATTTACCAGTGCACTTGGAAGAGTTTTCTCACTGGAGATGCAGTTCTAATAAAAAGACACACAGAAGTACTGAACATGGCTGAACTTAACACATCCCAGTAAATATTAAAAATCAAAGGGTGGAAAAGATGCTTAATCCTGTCATCTGTAGCCGTTTGCTTTCAGGATCTGGCACTTTCTCTCTCTAATGCTTATGACAAATCATTCATTAACATTTCAAAGCTAGTGTTGAGTTCTTTAAGTACTTCTGTTCTTCTGAGTGTAGCTACCTGCTCATACAAAAGTCCTAGTGACTGATGGCAGTGCTAGATTACATATCTTCTCTTCAGGCAGGAAAATGCGGAATAAATTTTCCTTAGAACAAGCCTTACTCCAACTTTCTTGTCCCTGGGAATCCTTAAAAAAGTTGGCTTAGAAGCTCTGGTAACTGTTGATAAACAGTTGTAAGCCTCTCAGCCACAAATGCATCTGGTTGAAAGCCTTTCTATACCTGGCAGATTCTGGTATTGAGACATCTTCAGTTCATGGATTTGACATAACCATTGCAACTTTCTTCTAGTCTACTTGCTGTTTGCAGCAGCTTGGTTGCACTGTGAGAAGGCCCTATGCCAAGTGCTTTGTTCCAAATGAAGGATCTAAATCATTTAACGTTTCAAAAACATGTCTAGAAATCAATAGAGGGGATTAGAAAATCAAATCTGTTCAAGTTCAGTGTAAAGCCATGAGGGGTGAAAAAGTGTCAAAGTATACTCTGAGTCAAACCTGGTTAGGAAGGCTTAGAGTGAGCCTTAGTAAAAGCAGAGCATGAGCCAGAGCCCATGCTGGCATGAACCCGCTTTGTTCCGAACTAACTGAGGAATGCAAACTAACACCAGCTAAAACTTGAGCAGGAAGGGTTGGCTTTCCAGCATGAGAGCAGTGTTCAATTTATTAAGCCATGAAACCCAAATCAATCAAACATGCAACTCCATGGAGGAAAACTTCAAAAGAAGTCTTTCTAGAATACTCAGGGAGCTTTACATTTAATCTTTTTATTCTCTATTCTTTCTTGCACCAAAAATCATCTGAAGAGAAAGATCAGGAAGAATAGTATTTAGGAAAAAAGCAGAAAGCAAGCTCTCCAAGCAGAAACTGGGAGGTATTACCATTGAGAAGGAAACTGTGATGGCCATGCAAGTTAATCTGTTCTTCTCCAGAACAGCAACATTGAAAACAAGCTTCTTCTGAAAATGGAGGTCGCTGTAAATGGACCACAGGAACTATGGCAACCCTGTTATTGCTAACAGGCTTGCATGAGTGAGGAGATTCTCTTCGCAATAACTATCACTATCCTCAAAGGAAAAAATCTTCACATCTGAGTGCTGGTTTCTAAGGATAGGCTGCAGATCACTGAGAGGGGTAGAAACTGGAAGAGCAGTGGAAGGGTGTTTTGTTTTTCTTTTTATAACTTATTCAGTCTTTCAACTTGGATACAAGTTAATCAAAATCTGTGTTTATTAAGTTGCAGTCAAAGCTGGTAAAAAAAAAAAAAAAAAGAAAAATCGTATTTCCGGTCCCAGAAAGAATCTCTGAGCAAATGTTTGAAGTAACATGCAGACTTAAAATGAAGGAAAGTGGATGGTCAGTTTGGGCTTTCACTGGAGGAGTTTTAAGGACCACTTCTACAGAGCTTTTCCATTCTTATGCTTTGAATGTGAACCTTTTCCTCTGACCTTCTAGACAAACGTGTAACAGTAGGGATGTCTTCAGAGATGACGGTTTTCTATCATGAACCCCAGTGGGTTTTTTTTGTTGTGGAAAGGGAGGAAGAGAAAAGGGAAAAGGTAGATGTATATTGGATGCTTCCTGGCTGTTCTGTCGTAGTCATATTGCAGAAGTATGTCTTTGATCTATTTTAGATCAAAGAAATGATGTGAAAACGCTAGAAATAGCTGTTTAGAGTTTGGGTTTTTTTTCCTCTTCTTCCCTTCAGTTGCTTTGTGGTCAACTTTTACAGGCTCTTAATGCTGTCAGATTATCTGGGAGATGCCGAAACCATCTTTGTAATGGATATATGATGTAATTATATTTCAGTATCCTCTAAATTGGGCCCTTTTACTGCCGCAGCACTCCCAAGCGCATACAGTTGAAAGTGGTTGTGAACTATCAGAGGGGTCCAAGAGCCTGTTGTAGTAGAGCTGTCTGTGTGAACGGCAGATGTTTCTCACTCATCTTGTCAAATAATTTCTCCAAAGTAATACTCAAGGCTTCTTGCTTTTGACATTCTGCTGCAGCACTAAGAGACCAGAAATAAGAACCAAAGTCAGGGTGCAGGGATAAAAAAAAGTCTTCCAGGACTTGAAGAGTTGGCCTTTTCACCTGTACTTTCAACACCTACCTTTAGTAAGTCTTTGGTGTGACAAAAGCTGCTGACTGATCACTGTGCATTCGCACTGTGTGGTGCTGATCTCCACCTACCTGTCAGCAAGCTACTGCTTATATAAAAGAAAAAGAAGCTCTATAAACTTGTTTGTTTTTGAAACTAGAAACATGTTCTTTCGACTCTCAGTTTACAAACTGTGGCTCAGCCTAAGTTGTGGAGCTAAAGGGGGGGGGGTGGTACGTGGAGCCCTTGATGCTACAAATTGCATGACCTGGAAGCTGTATTCCTACTGGGAGTGCTGCTGCATTTTCTTTATCTGAATGCACAGAGGTTTTCAGGCAGTGATTGGCAGGAAACAGGAATCAGGGCATTGACTTACTTTGTTTTTAGGTGCTTCTGTTGTTGAAGTATGTTTCTGAATTGCAGTGTGTTGATTCCCAGAGCTCAGGGAGTTGGTGTTCTGGGGTTACATATGTTCTCCTTTGTTGTGTTCTTGTCAGTTTACAATTAATATATTGCCTTTGTTTAGAACTGTTGTTTTTTACAGCATACACATGGGCAGTTCACCCAGAAACAAAAATCCAAATACATTACTTTAGCCAAACAAGGCATTTTCTTTGAGAATATATTAGCTTCACTAAGAAGTATTATTACTGGAAGAAGGAAAAAGCAGCTTGTATAGAGTGGATACTGCTTAAACTCACTGAGCATCTAGATACAAGCTCATTTGATAACCCCTCTGGCTGTTGCTGAATGTAAATGCTCCCTGTAACAGGGTCAGTTCCACATCTTAAAATCTTCAGTTAACCTAAAATGTGCCTAAATAAATCTCATGAAAGTCACTGGTGACTTCCCTTGGGTGAAGGCTATAGAACAGCCAAGTCTTACATGGTGGCTTTTAGAAAATAATTTGTATTTGATAATAATGATTTGCTTTACATGATACTTCATTTTGTGATTTATATTCCCAGAGTAGCTTGGATTGGGTTTCAACCAGTTTTTGTTTGCTTGTTTTTAGCAATCTGTCTTTCATGTGAAAACTGCAAAACAAAATAGGTGTGTTTTAGAGTAGAACAAAAGACAGGAGACAACTACATGAGCTGAAGGAAAAGAAGGGCGTTTTAATGACTATTTAAAAAAAAAAAAAAAAAAAAAAAAAGAAAAAGGAAAAGAAGCTGCCATTTCCCACAGTAGCAATTATAGAATGAACCACTGGAACATGACTCCAGGCAGAGTGACAGCAGATAAAGGAAGCCAGATGGTTTTCGGTTTTATCAGTCCCTGAGAAGAGTTATGAAAAATTTTTCTGCAAGGGCCATAAACCAGTCTGCAGTGCTGGGACTGCCTTCAGTGCTGTGGCTCCTATGGGCACAGGAGCAGGTTGTGAACACTCACGTGTTGACCTGGGAAGAGCACTATCGCCTGACAATGGCTCAGTTACCCTCACAGTCATTTACTCATGTTTGTGCTGTGTAGTTTTGTGTCCTTTTCAAAGCAGCTCCATGTGTTTTGGTCGTATGGAATTAGACATGATTTAAAGCCTAGGCTAGCTATTTGAATGTACCACAGTCCTAAGAAATGCAGGACTTTAAAAATGCTGACGTTTTACTTCTGTATTCTATATTTCTGTGCTACTTTTCATACTTTTGTGTGTGTGTGTGTGTGTGTGTGTGTGTGTGTGTGTGTGTGTGTGATAACCTAGTAGAAAAAGATTCTTCCTGATGTGAATTTTCAGTGATCAAAATAAGCAAAAAAAAAATCCTGAGAATTGTCTCTCATGATTAAAGAGGCTATAAATCAAAGCATGGAGGTAACTTGCTACATCTTGGCTTTCTGCTTTTGTTCTTTGATCTCCACGTGCAGATGTTCAACTGGTGCTACAGTCAGGACTGGCAGTGGCTGACCCTGGAGCCCATGTCCCCTTATGAAGCCAGCCCCGTGCCCTCTGCCACTTGCAACCAGGAGGACAGGCACCAGAGCTGCCCCATCTGTCCAGACAGCCACCTGAGCAGGTTCTGTGCTCACAGCTTTGGGGTGCTGTGCCATTTCCATGGCTGCTCACTCCACTTTTCTCAGGAGGTGCAATGCACTCTGATCTTAGGAAAACTGATTAGGCCAGGGAAGTAGCTCTTAAACTTCACTGACTTCCGTAGATAGAAAGGGAATAAGGCAATTTAATCAAATAGCTCCTATTGACCCAAGTGCCTACTGTCGCTTGTAACAAAATAGAGCAGTGCTGAACATATGTACAATGTTCTGTACTGCACCAAAGCAAAATAAATGATGGTCATTGTGTAAGCAAGTAATAACATCGCCCAAACAGAAGTGTTCCTGTTAATCATATTTGACTTCTCTAACTTGTTTGCTTCTCCCAACTAAAAAGGCAGGTTGCTGAAGTTGTGACAAATGCTTGCTCACTTAATGAAATGAAAATTGTATTCCCCCTCTTTCCCCAGTCGCCTGTGCCAAGAGTGCTTGGGATGAATTGTGTGGCCATGTTTGTAGGCTTTCTCAACCTGAACTTTTTTAATGGAATTCCTCTTAAACTCATCTCTAATGTGTCTTGTTCCTGCTCTTTCCTTTGCACTATATAATGGATTCTTTAAGCTTTGAAAGTGAGTTGTTGTGGCCTAAAGTAACAAATCAGTTTTGGAATGCATGCTGTCTGTTGTAAATGATTTGGGGGTAATAAATTTTCTGGTACAAAGCAATAGGCAGCATTTTCATAATGCTGAACGGTTTAGACTTGTCTAGAAGGGAACAATGTCGCTAAAGCAATGCACAGGTTCCAACTATTTGTTATTACAAAAGACAGCCTTTTTTTTTTCCTTAAGGTAGAATCCTCATCAGATTTCATGCTTTGCTGCAACTTGTTTTATTTCATATGTTACACAAATAAAAATATTTGAGCATAATTGTGTATCTGTTCCATCTTTTAATGCAGACTTTTTTAAAGCTGTTTTAGGAAAGCTTATACATGCTACCTTTTATATTAACGGCCTGTTAAAGTGGTTTTGATTACTTTCAGAACTTTTGAATTGTGCTATGTTTGAACCTTAACTGAAAAGTAAGGCTAAGATGTAGAGCTGTATGTGTTGCCTTAAGTTTAATAGAATCTTGTTTTGTCGCTCTTTAGATTCTCTCCATGGCACGTAAGTTCATGACAGTTTCTAAAACTTTCCATTCTAGAGGCAAACATGGGAAATTAGTTCTTGGGTTCTCCAGGAAACTCTCAGACTAGAACTGGACTATGGTAAAGCTGAATGTGAAATAACTATCAAGAGACAAGGCTTTTCCATACTAGTATTTGTCTCATTGGTTCTGGGTGTCTTGTAAGCTATGTGAAGCCTGGAGTCATTATCTGAGTATTGCATTCTACTGATCACAGTGCATGAAAAAGTTTTCCTAATATCCAGCATCCACAAGAGTACCTTTTCTTTACTAATGCATTCTCTTTCCACACCTCCTTGCTTGCTGCAGTACTGCAGGGTGCCAGCCTGAGACAAATGATCAAGGTGCTTCCTGGTTGCAAATGATGAAATGAAACAAGGCAACTTTCTCTTTTACTTGAGAGCAGTGGAAACAAAATGGATTCTGTCCATATGTTAGTCTGATGCCATGGTATCGTGATCCAACCATTGACCATCCAGACCAATTGCTCATATTCCTGAGCAGGAAAAAATTGATGACGTTCGTGCACTGCAACAGTGAAGTACTTTCTCCTCTAATGGGGAGTGCCAGCAATGCTACAAAGCTGATATTACTTTATAATGTCTCTAGATGCAGGCCATTCAAGTGCCTTCAAAGTGTTCAGCAAGGAATTTTGTGGACTCCTATTGCTGAGGAGGGAAATGTAGTTTTCCACTTCCCAATCCCCCTCCCTAACTTTGGGAAAACTGGGAAATCGTGGAGTTGCAACAAGACATGATATTATATACATGCAAAAATGAATGACAGAAGGAACCATAGACTTTTGCTAGATGGAGCGTGTCACACACAAAAATACATGATTTATGCATTTGAGTAAATGAATATTTCTGTGTCAGCCAACAAATGTGGCTTCAAAGAAAATAACACCTAGGTATAACTCTTGTGTGACATAACAAGCTTTGTTAAGCAGGTATAGAGTAGAAAATACCTGTTCATTTTGGGTAGGGTGGTCCATGATGAAACTGGAGCAATGCAGAAGGAATTTGTACATTCAAGTTGGATTAAAATCTGCTTAAGTGTGACCTCTGGCTGTGAATTGGGTAATAATCATTGAATAAATGTGTTTCTAAGATCTTACTAGGTTTAACCCATACTATTTTGCTTTTGTCATTACTCTGGAAAGATAAGGGAAAGCGCTAAGAAATGGTTGATGCAGAGGATAGCCAGTTGCTCACAGTCCTCTTAACCAAGTGGAGACAAGCTCGAACTGAAAGCAGCTAACACTGGTAGTTGCATCAGATTCTCCACAATGGAGAATTTTAAGATAAATATGATGGTGACATTATATCTTACAGAAGTTTCCTGTGAGAAATTAGAATGAGAGCTCTGTCCATCATAGTAGCAGTTAATAGCTGAAGCCTTGTTCTCTGGTGATAGTCACAAGTGCCAGACAACAGTGAGAGCATGGGCGTGATGGAGACTGACAGTGAAAGTACTTTAGCTATAAAAGCTCTCTGTGTGGCTCCTGCAATCTGTAGTGCCTGCAATATCCGGGGTACCTTCCCGTGTTTCAAGAGGGTCACTGAGCAGATGTGCAGGAGGTCTCAGGTAGTCCCGAAAGAGGAGGAAGTGCCTGCTTCTGTTTGAGAACAGGGCTGAATTCACAAGCGGGATGTGCTGGCTGCTAGTCTAGTTCTCAAGTGAGATTGACTCAGCTGTTGTCTGCTGTGTAAGGGTTGCATAAGCAGGCTGAGGATGAAGAAGAGGAGCTGTCTTTGTAGAGCAGGGAAAGCCTGGGAGTATCTTGATTAAAAGAGTATATCAATCATCTCCTTGTGCAATGTCCCTGTGTGTACCTGTCTGTAATCCAGCAGGAGGATATGGGATTGAGTGCCTACCAGAGTTATCTTTTCCTTTCAATATGGTTATTTTTGCTTCCTGCATGACTTGTTATTCCTAGGAGTAAAAATAAGTAAGGGCAGAAGCATTTGGTCCAAGCAAGAGGGGTCTGGCTGCAGTCTGGTACAGCTGAGGTGATGTTGCACTAGAACAAGCTGTGGGGAGATGGGAGGCAAAGCCCCATGGGCGTCTGTTCCTTACCTGCTGCCCTTCCCTTCCTCCTCCTCCACAGGTCTCAAAAGATGTAATCTAAGCATAGCACACTTGCTTCTCATTTCTGAGAGGTATGGATATTTCTTAGTGTGAAGGGAGAAGGGACTCTACCTAGAATGAACATCACAGGTGACTACATAGCAAGGGACTGACGTGCTGTTGGAGATGTCTCTCTCCAGGCCCATATTTCTGAATCCGTTTGTCATTTTCCTCTCTTAGAAACCAGGAGCTGTATGGCCACTCAGGAAATTAACTTACTTATTGATCTTTCTGAGGGCTTAGGGATGTAATTCTGTCTTTATTACATCAGATTTTAGAAGATATTTTTGAACAATGGCAAAAGCATAAAAGTCACAGGAAAAAAAAAAAGCTCACTTAGAGGAGGAAAAAAAGAAGCCATTTCTTCCATCTCATATCCAGGTCTGTGCAGATAATCACATCAGTATTTAGGAACACGTGTATCATAACAAAGCTGATATTAGAATCAATTTAAAAGCCTCAGTCTTTCCTCACTTTACCTGGAAGGAAGAAGTATGGAGTTTATTGTATTGCTTTATTTCTGCAGCATATTCTCAGAACTACTAATCTTTATTGTTCACCTTTGCAGCCTGAAACTTGACTGGGCAGCATGAGAGGTTTTTCATGAATTTGCTTAAGATGTTCTCATAGCAGCCTGTGCTAATTTTAATACAGTAGACGTCTTTTCCTCTTTTCCTAAGAACACCAATGGCATGTGTGACTTCCTCAACCAGCCTCAGCAAAAATGTGCCCTGAATCTGCAGTCATCTTAAGCTAGATCAATTGGGTTATATCATAAGAAAACTGAAGGCTGAAATGTTCTTTGCAGTTTGTGCTCTTCTCCCCCTCACTCCCTACCCCCAATTTCCAGTATTCTGCAATCAGAATTTCTGTTTAAAGGTACTGTTCATATATGCTACTAACACACAATTTTGCTGAGGCTTATCTCCTAAAATGCTATTTGAAGGAGCTATTTTTAAAATTAAAGTGGACTGACTTGGTGAGTTCAAAAGTGACAGAAGCAGGGCTTAAAAAGGTGACTGCTTGACTTGGGTGCCCAGCTGATGTACAGATAAGCTCAGGTAGTCAGTTAATCTGATTAAAAGATCAAGACAGCCAAAAGTGAATTTTCTCAAGGATTTTGTTTTCAAAACTTACTCCATACTTTATACAATACCTTCTATATGCAGGAATTGAAGTCAGATCTGGCCGAAGACCAGATGGTAACACCATAAAACTTTTCATCATATCACAATTAAACTCACTTTTGGCAAAACAGATAACATTCGTGAGGCTCACCAGAAATGAAAGAACAAGATGTAGTGGTGCCGATGTTTTTTTTTCCTTATTATAGCACCAGCAGATGTGTATCACATTCCTAAAAGGCAAAGGATCCCAACTTTTATTATAATGCAGCTTCATTTTGAAGCTGTCAGATCTCAAAAGTGAGAAAAAGCAGAAGACAGTCTGTCACCTCGACATTTCTGTTTCCACGTTTTCCTTATCACCAAGCAAAGAATGTATTTTTTCATTTACACCTACCTGTAATTTCAAGTAGCACAACCAACCTTTTTTGCATTAAAGAGCAGTGGAGGTGTCATGCTAATGATACGTTCCTTTCTCTGCCTTTTGAAGGGCAATTTAAATTGTCTTCTTGAAGCGTGGCTTTCATTAGTGATGCTCAAATGTATGCATATAAGTATTGTAAATGGACGCAGTGTAGGAGTGAAGGTATTTCTTTCCTCAAGATTTAGCAGTGATTTTTTTTGTGTGTTATTGAAATACAAATTGCCATGTCAGTTGAAATCTGAAGTGTGGGGTGTTCTTATTAGCACCTCTTGTCTGAAGTCTTTTCATATTCAAATGACTTAAGCTACAAGGATTACACATTAGTTGCAATTTGAAAGAATGGGCTGAAGGGCTTCTTTCAGCTGTTTAGTTTTCATTTGAGAGTATAATAACCTTGCTCGTTTTTTAAGCCGTATTTAATTTTCTAATATTTTGGAACAGAAATAAGAGAAGGTTAGCAACATTTAGGCCTTGTTGCTCAGATGGATAATCTGTTATTTTGATCTTGCCTTTCCCCTCATGCCGGCTAAATATTTAAAGAACAATTGAGCACGAATGGCTGAGTACTTCATTTTAGGATTCTATTTTTTTTGTTTATTGATGCATCCACTTAGCTTTAGCAAAGAGACTGTAAATAGATGGTTGATGCCCAAGTGGTATCACTATGGATTTTTGTAAGTGTATGTTCACACACTAAAATAAGTTTTTGTCTTCTCAAAATACGCACTGTGCAGCTTTAGAATGCAGTGTTAAAAGAGCACTCAGCATGGGATCCTGGGGTCTATCAGCAGGGCCTTGGCCTAAGTGTTTGATTTGTAACATTTCTTGAAAGCGTTTGATTTGCAATAGCTTTCATGCATTTCTTTGATAGGTAGTCCAGAGAAAGTTGTGGCTACAGAAGCTACTGAAAGCATCGGAGTACTGAATATTTTTGGATGAATCAAATATCATGATTTTAAGGATCTATGAATACCAGAGCTTCCTCAGTGATGTAAGGAGCACACAGAGAGCACAAGTGTAACATGCTGGCTGCAAATAACTTTCCATGCTGCTGTGAAGTTCTGCATACCCATGATAGAGGACCAACTTTCTTACTCCTCTATTAGTAAGCTATTTGTCATATCTGCAAAGTATCTAAACTGCTTGTGAAGATTTTTGGTGGCCAAATGAAGTCCTGTCAACGCTATGCTCTACTCCCATTCAGTTGCTTAATCTTTCTGAGATCCCTGAAAAGAAAGTTATTCTGAGGCATGTTTCACCAGGTAGATAACTTCACTATGTATCCTTTTCCCACTTATTTATCATTCGTTCATCTTAAATCTTCAAACTGAGTGCATGTGTTGGAGATGTTTTAAGGAATTGCTCCTCTCGCTGTAGTGCTGAACCTTTGCTCCCAGTACTTCTGAAATAAAGCTGCTGTCTTGTTAATAGCGCTCATTATAAAATTGCCAAAAAAAAAAATCTGAGGTAAATTAGAAACTTCTTCAAATGCAGCTATTCTCTTTTTCATATGGAAGGATCTGGGTTTTATTTCCCTCCGAACAGAGCCATTTTAAGGTGCGTGAGTGGCAGAGGGGAGATGTTCTGCTGTTTTCCTGCAAATGCTACTCAAACAAAATACCTTTGGGAATGAATTTGGCTTAGTGGGCTGCTTCTTTGCCAGTGTTTGAAGTAATTCACCAAATACCTTTCCAGAAACCATAAAACATTTTTTTGCCATGATGACTCCAAACCAGTAATGGAGAACAGAGATAGAAACCTTTGAAAATCAGCACGTGCTATTACTATTTCCCCACTGAATGGGCTCTTATTCTTTTCCTCTGGAAGAATGTTCATCATTCATTGCGATATCTCCACCAAAGATTCTGCACTGCTCCTCTCAGCCTTATCAGCTCCCACAGATAGCTCCAATAGCTGCTCTGTTTCTTAGACCACAACCCTGTGGTCTAAGAAGCTGTGCAGTGTCCTCTTGTCTCTGGCCAGTGGGGTAAAGAGCAGGAGAAGGCTGGGGAGCCAGTGGGGAAGGAGACCTGCTGAAAGAAACACAGATAAAAGGAAGTTTCCTACCATCTGCCTTATGTTGCAGTGTCATTCTTGTCCCAAAACGGCATTTGCATCCATTATGAGATGTGACATACTTGTCATCCCTACTGTGTGGCACTATCTGCAGACTTATTCACCTGACCCTGTCCCTAGTTGCTGAGTACATGGGAGGGCTGGATGATTTGTTACCAGAATTTGTATGATAGACTAGCTTGTAACACAGAAAAACTGAGGTGAAAATAATATAAGAGTATTTTGCTAGCAGTCAGGTTATATCTTGGGAAGACGTGGGGAAGAGTTGGTAGATAAACTACTGGATGGTGGGTTTGCTTCAGGTGTTTTAAACAGGAAAATGTTGATGAAATCCTTGATATCCAAAATGTGAGTTTCCATATATTACTATCTGCCAGATAATGATCCTAAACTAACTGTTTTGTTCCTGGTATATCTCCTCCCCAAACTACTTAACAGCTGTATGGCTACTTTCAAAGGTTGAATACTGTTCTAAGTGGACTCTTGGTGTGACAATACAGGCAGAAAGTAACAGGAGTATGTGCAGACTCATAAGCCCCATCTCTACTTTGTCTGTTGATGGCACTGAGTTAAGTCACAGTATAGATTTGCTGCAGAAATATGATATTCTTCTAATTCATTGGGGAAAAAAAAAATCCTGACAAGTACTCTTGTTATTCTCAGAACAATTATGGGGTTTAAGTACTGAAAAAACTTGCCATTTAACAAAATCGGTAGCAGTTGGATTTTTCCCATGTATAAACATTTTGTTTCTTTTGAGGATGGCTGTTTGCCAGCTTCATATGGATTATTGGAAGGAGGGAAAAAATTGACCCTACACCTGGCATTGACAATTGTGTGGCAATAGGAAAACTCATCCATTATCTGGCTTGCACAGTATGCTGCTTAGAGAGCAAGAGCAGTGGGTGTGTGTGCATGTGTATCAGTTGATGTCAAAATGGCTTCTTATCTTATACCACCTGGATCTTCTGCTTAATATGTTTTGGAAATCTTTCTTCCCACCTTCTATATTATGTGGTAATCTTATCCAAAGATTCCTTGTGATACATTCTGAAGCATCACTAGCTGCTTACAGAAGAAGCAAAAGATAAAATCAAGGCGGCTTTGTGATTTGGTGCTCACAATTTCAAGCCACCTGGCTGGTTTGTTCTCAGCCAAATCTCTCAGATCTGGAAATTGGTGAGCTACAGGATTTACAGGACTGTCAAAAGACTGGAGATGCAAGGTCCGAGCCTGTCTTCTTATTCTTGCCAAAAATGGAGAAGAGTGAGTTTTGGAAAGGAAGCACAGGGATAAATCAAAAGGAGAAAAATTACCTCCTAATATTGGTTTGAAAAAAAGGCCTCAGGTTCAAACTTGGGCAGAGGTTCAAGTTGGTTCTTTATCTAAACCGGTTCACCTAACCCTAGTTATCAGCATCTTTGCAGGCACAAGTTGCTACGCTGCCAAGGGAAAGAACCTTCCCGGTTAAGAAATACCAGGCAACTTGCCTCAGCTAGTTGCACTAGTTGAAAGATTATTCTTTTTGTTTTAAGATTTAGATTTCACTTACACTTTTCACTGAAGTCTCTTCCTTTTACTTTTTTTCTTTTTTAATATGCATCTAACAATCTTTATGGGATGTTTTTAGTCTTTGTTTTGGACCTCTGAGACTTTCAGCTATCCTACTTGCTTCTTTGAGAGCAGGACTTGTGCCTGTTGCTAGATACAAGGACTGCTCTGAAAGTAATATCTCCTATTTTATGGTGTTGGCTTGCAATGTCAAAGGCAGATGGTGGTGGTTGAAGCTTCCCACCAGTGTTCCGTGAAGTGTTGTTGCTGTGTGGTAGATGGCAGCAGAAGGGCAGTCTGACAGAATGGTGGCTGACGTGGAAGTGTGTATGAAACAGAGGTGTGGGATTTAATTCATCCATGCAGAAACCATTGTACTTTTTGACATTCAACACTTGCTGAACATTTATGGAGACCAAACTTGATGTGAGAGGTAGGTGATGTGTTTCAGCAGTGGCAACAGTAATATGAAAGACAAGCAATGTTCTGGACTGGCATACAGATTTTCACAAGCATAGCATACAGGCTTTTGTTCATGGCTGGTGAAAAATGCCACCACAGTTAATGGTGGTGAACATGTTGAAAAACAGATTTTTGTAGCTGAGAATTTGCTCTATCAAATTCAATCAAATATCAAAGGGTTATTGTGCTCTTTGTGTCTCTTGTTGTTTCCGTGGAAGTAAATAGAAATACTTACTTTCAGAACTACACATATTCTGTGAAGAAACACGTACCTTGAGTGTTTTAGAGACCTTGCAATTTATTTGCAGATAGTGGTAAACTCTTATTTGTGTAATCCATGGGAAGTACTAAATGTGTTGTAGATATTTTTCTTCTAGTACAGAACCTTGCCCTGAAAAACAATAGAAGTGAAGCATTTATGGAAAAACTGGCCATCTGTCCAAACACGGCTCAGTTTTTTGTCCAAAGGCTATTTTACTGAATTTGGTGTTGAGTGTTTGTCTGTGCACCTGTGGTTGCACACAAGAACACTTTTTCTTCCTTAGATAAATATTTGCATAGGAGATACTTGCACTTAATACTGCTTGTTTTCATTTTGGTTTAGTGAAAATGTTACTGTTAAAATAGAATAGGGCAGAAATACGATGCAACTCATCTACACATAGCAGGTCAATCTGCTCCTTGAGGTGAGCATGTTTCACTGGCAGGTCACTGAAGAGCTTCCCTAGCAATGAAGCCAGGAGCCGCAGGCTACTGGCAGCATTACTGTGGGATGGGACTGACCTCAGGGGACCTAGGGAACAGCAAAGGTTTTACTTCTTCCTTTGGGGAGGTCAGGCACGCAGCAGCCCTTCCTCTATGCCCTGATTCAGTACATTTGTTACACTTGAACCACTCAGTGAGTTTGAATGAGTTTGAATTCTTGGAGGTCAAACATATTTCTGTCCAGATACCTTGCCATGTCACATACCTCTGCAAACACTTACCTGCTGGGCTATCCAGAATGCCTGCTGAAGTGGCAAGCTTGCTTTGGGCTCTGGGATCCTTGTCCTGCAAAGAGTACAATGCTGGGCTTTACTGCTGCTCTTTGCTCCAGCATTACAACAGTGATCCCAGGTGTGCAGCCTTATCAGATACCAAATAGGTGGCTTCTTCTGGCGGGTCATTCCTTCAGTGCTGCCCTGCTCCAGAAGATTGGAAAAAAGTCTTTATCTTTTTGACTGTTTGAATTACCAAAGTCTTATTGGATATCTTCTAAGGATAAAGAACACATCTTTAATGAATGAGTTGCAGTTGGAGTTCTGTTTTTTTCATGAGGGATGAGTTAACAAAGTGAAATACAAATAAAATTCAGCTCAGTGGTTTAAAACTGAATTGCTGACCTAAAAAAAAGCTACACCAGAAGAAACTTTAAATCCTGCGTTCTGTTTTGCTGCAACTTAGAAAGCCTTGCTTAATTTGTAGTTTATCTATGATTTATCAGAACATAGGTGATTTTTTTGCATTGCTTTGCTGTATGAATTTGGCAAGTCTCTCATTCTGCAGAATTATTATATGCATTGCAAATAATTTAAGTCCTTTTTGTTGTAGGGCAGTGTTCATTCTTGGAAATGGTCAATAAATAGCATGTCTAGCAGTATAATACTTATACTGGGAATAAAGCAACCCCTGTGACATCATAAAGTATCAATGCTTAATGATTATTTCTTTTATGTTCCATGAATTTCTAATATTTGGTGCTGCTCAAGCCTATATCCAGTTTTTCCAAATATCTAGCTTGCTATTTCTGCATAGTAGTCTGCTTTTAAGCAATTCTTAATCTTTACTTTTCTCTTGCTATCATGTCCAATTGCTCTTTCTGCAATGATTAGAAACCTTCTTCACCCTTTAAGAATGGCATACAGTCACAAACAATATATTGAGATGAAAGGGAAATACTTGACCAGTATGTCTCAGCAGCTCTTTGATCTCCCAGCGGAAGGCTGGTGCATTTTCCAGCCATCCCGTTCGGAAGGTGAACAAGTGAAATATTGTCTTGTTGGGGCAGAGAGGTCTGCATACTTCACATAGAAAGGAAAACTGACCACCTTCTATACACCACACTGGAAGGAAAATTTAGGAGATGTCCTGGGGGCGGGCAGGGGGTGTGGGTGTGGAGAGAAGAAGGGCACAATAGCCAAGCTGCTGTTAATTAATCGGGCAGCCGCTCCTGGCGTGTATGTGTATATGAGGTATCTTTGTGCTTGTGTGTGTGAATTTGACAAGAAAAATGTTGGGTTGTTTTGAACTAGTCTATCACAACAGTCAGAGTGCAATTTGAGACACCTATCAAGAGCAAAATAATGGAAAGGCTACACTTTTAGGTAGTATTTGGCTTCATTTTGGAATGTGCTATCTGTACTGAGTTTAGGTTTTTAGGAAATTAATTGAGAAACATTACTTGAATAAGCAATACTAGCTTCTCGTGGCCTAGTTGTTCAGATTGTGTGAATTCATGCTGTGATAGCTTGTATATCAGTTCCAACACTTGGGGGATTTACAAAAACTTGGGGGTTTTATCTTTTAAGATGTATGACTGCACAAGAAGGACATAGACATTGTTCCATTTGACAGCACTCAGATCTGGGACCTTGTCAAAACCTCAAAAGATTAGAAACCTTTGTATTATTGGCCTTTGAATTTAAGCTTGAGTGGTATGGTCAAGGTCATAGAGAAAGCTCATGGTATGTTGATGGTGGACCATGAATCCCGATTCCAGGATTCTCATAAAAAATGCTGGTTTTGCTCCTTTGAGAAAGGCTTGTAATTATCATACTTAAAATTACAGCTGGTCAAATGCAGGAACCAAGCAGACCCATCAAAAGCATTTGGCAGGCAATTTGCCAACACTCATTTCCATAGTCTCCTGTAATATGGAAAGAAACCCACGTTTGCATTCTCTGTGCAGACCCCAGCCTGCAAGCTTCTCAATCTTGGCTTCTGATCATTATTATAAAAAGGAAGGAGGCAAACAGACTTCTTGGTTGTGTTTTGTGTTTTTTTCCCTTAAGCTTGCCGTGACTGTGTCTTACAGCCTAACTTCTATGTGTTTTGAGGTGTTGGTTACGCTGATAGTGAGCAAATAATAATTTAGGTGTAATGAATACATGCTGATAGACAGATAAATCTTTTTCTTGGATTTTTGCGTACATAAGAACCTGGCACTGCTCCCACTCCATTGAGAACAGATGAGATGCCTATAAGATTAGTCCTATATTAATGACTACAGAACATTATGTCATATAGAGGTATAACAAAAGATTGTATCATATAGGTACTAAAAAAAAAGCAACATGGTTAACTTCCTAAGGCAGTTTCAAAACCTGTTGGTTCAGCAGATCTTGCACTAGCATAAACACTTTTTTCTGTTCTTTAAAATGCTTGCATTACTGAAATGCTGATTGATTTCTGCTGTACTATTGTCCAAAATAAGACCTTTGGAAAATACTGTGTGATATTGTTTTCCCTTTACTTCTTTTGAAGTAGTTACAAAATGTAGAGATGAAACAAGATACCGTAAAATGCAATCTAGATAGATTCACCCTGATCCATGGGTAATGAAAGGGATGCTGTTTATGGTCCCAAGAGAAACAGAAACATTTGGGCAGTGTGCATGACAAAGCTTGTAAGCAATATCCAAAGTATCAGATACCCAAAAGCTAGTCAAGAGTGACTCAGCATACCAAGAGTTATTTTGCCTCAAAATATAGCAGATATCCTACAGAAAATTTTTTTTGTACAAATGTGCAGGTTAACACTGTATATGCACTCAGGTGCATGGAGGAGAAGATTTATTTCTAGAAAGGCTTCCATGTAAAGTTACATATAAGATTAATACTCATGATGGATGTCTTCAGAATATTGATATCATGTTACTCTCTCCATCAATCACATCATTTTTTGCAACTAGTTTGTAAATGAAGGTCTACCAATTAAAATGGCAAAAAGAGGGTACGCAGTTATTAAAAGAAGTTGCTGTATTTCTTAGCAGAGAAAGCAGTTGCTGAGTTCAAGATCCCAAGGACTGGTGTAGAACCAGTTTCTGCTCAATTAGCCCTGTCCTGACAGCAAACACATCCCCCATGAAAACGTATCCAATATAGGGCCTTTTTCTCTTGAATTTAAGTTGTCACACCCATGAACTTAAGTACTGATAGTAGATGTGAGGGACTTGTAGCTTGGAAAACCTTTAGGCCACTATTTAAATAATTCCAGAAAGTGTTTCAAAATATTAAGCCATTTATTACAGTAAATTCTCTCAACTCAAATCCTGTTTACCTTCCTTACTGTGGTAATAATCAGATACTGCTTTCTTGGAATCATCCAAACAGCTGCTAGCAACTGCCAAGCACCTCTTGCAAAGTTCATATTAGCAAAAAATAATTGGATTTAATATCTTTTACCACAATTTGCAACAACAAAAAGGCCAAAAAACCTAACCTACCTTATAAGGGCAAAGAAGGATGGATAATTGAGGAGACAATCCCTGTCTCGCACATGTAGTGACAAGTTTTACATGATTTTTACAGCAATAATTACTGTATCCTGCTGATCAAGAATAATTATCATTACCATGGCAACTTCCTACAGAAAGAGTGATTGGGGGTGGGCTAGAGCAGAACAGTTCCTTGAGAGCAGCATTCAACACACACACTTGGTGAGGTTTTGTGTGCCTTGAAATATTGATATTAATCCTCTGTGCATCCTTTAGCTTCCATATCAAGTAAGAAAGTGGGGGATGCTGCAGCAGCACACTAATCCAACTCCTGTGGAGCCACTTCAATTTTAATGCTGGTTATTTGTTCATTTAGAGGTCAGAAGCACAGAGTCCAGTGCTCCTAGATCCAAAGAACTGCATCTTTTCTGTGCAGGTGCTGCCTTTCTTCTTATTGATGAGGTACTGATATTGAAGTAAGCAAAATGAAATTCTGTGCATATTGATAATGGAGGAAGGTGAGGAGACTTAGCTGACTTTTTCCTGTTGTGCATCTAAACTGGATCCTTGGGTAATGACATACATTTACTTTTTTTTTTCTTTTCTGTATTTGGCCAGTGTTTGCTCTTTTAAAATCTTCTGTCCTCATGATTTCTTGCAACATTCAGTGTATGTTGATCTCTCATTACTTATAATAGCATTTCACCTATTCAGAGATTATACTGTTCCAGAAGCACTTTTCAGGATATTTCAAATATAAAAATAACATTTTTAAGACTATCAGGTGACCCAGATATTTATGATTTGTTTTTCAAAAATCACTCTAACTTTATCACATATAACATAGAACAGCCAGTGGTTTAAATAGACGATCAAAATAATTCTTAGAGTGAAGATTATGCTGTATGAGTTCATAAAGAGAACTTAGGACATTCCAAAGCATTGATACATCTTTCCTGATGTTTCCAAATGGCTGATATCAAGAGTTAAGGCAACACATACCCAATATTTTGGAGAAACTAGAAGAAGATTTGAGATATACAGCAAGTTTGCAATATTATGCTGTCTTTCCATCCCTGAGGGCATAGTCAGTTGGACTAGCTCACTGCAAGCATTGTCACAGTAACTACATGTGAGGAAAGGCTGGGTTGAAGATGTTTGACATTCTGAAAATGTGAACTTCAGTAACTGGTCCACATGTTTACCTGCTTTCTGTAGTTTTCTTAATAATACTGCATCATGGAGTGATTTCTTGGTGGGACTGAAAGAGATTTTTCTCCCTCACTCTGAGAAAGACTTTCTCTTTTTTTGTATTGAGATGTATCTTCTCTCAGTCCCAAGTTAAACTGGTGCCATATAAAGGCTACTTCTCAGCTTTGTCGGTTGGTAATGGATGATATTCCCAGTCTCTAAAAGTGCACCATTTGTAGATGGCTCTTGATAAGTTCAGCTAGAGGAACGTTGTCATTCAGAGCTTCTGAGACCTGTTGCAAAGCATCACTGTATGTGGATACAGTGAATATACTTGCTATGCTGAGGCGTGCCTCTAAGGGATGAATTAGGTTGGCACTGTTGGCACTGCAGGAGTTACTTTCTTTTCTTCTTTTGTGCCTGGTTTCTTCACTCTATCTTGTAAAGAAAGATGTAGTGTGATTTGTGTGTCTACTCTAAGAGATCAAGTGTATCCTGTTTCAGGATGGAATTTCATAGCCTGTTTCAGGAAAAAGAAAAAAAAAAGAGTATGTAACTCTTGGCTTCACCAGCTGATAAGTGAAGGGAATGCTTTAGAAGGGTTTTTCTGAAGCACTAAAGTCTACAGTGAAAACAGGCCAAGTATTCGTGGTCCTTAGTTATACTGCCATGAATTTAACTGTAGGATCTCACTTTTTAAGTATTTGGGAGACAATTTTCACTCAGGCCACTGGAACACCGTGGTGAGTATTGGTTTTTTGCTTTGTGCCAAATTAAGTCCTCTGCTCCCACTGGTTCCATGGCAGTGCCCATATCTATCAAAGAAGAGGTTCAGCACACAGCTCTCTTTCTCTACTTGCATCCATTTGGCCTCCAGTCTCTCTCTTCTTGATTAAGGTTAAGTTTCCTTTTGTGTTTGTGACGACTCCTGCAAGCTGAGTGTTGGGTGGAGGATGTGAGGAGAGAGAGGGATATCCACAGGAGCAGCAATATGGTACATCTCAAATAAAAGGGCACATCTTCTGTATCCACCATTTCACTGCCTCCACATGTGCTCTTTTCTTTCCCTTGGTCCTGCAGAAGCAGTGGTGTTACAGTTATAGCAGTGCACAGCCCCAGGAAGTGAAGATTAAGAAGGCAGCAGCCCTTTGACACTTCATGCTACATGCACTATCACTGCTGTTAACCAGTCTTGCTCTTTTCCAAAGATTTGTTTGCAAGTGTTGGGCTCTGACAGACATTCAGGATTTGAGCTCCCGTTTCTTTTTCTGGCACTCAATTCCACGGCGAAGAAATGACTGCTGTGGCTGATTCAAAATTATACTGCTCTCAATGCTGATTAAAATCTTTCATCTCCCTTTCACTTCCTTCTCATTGTACCACCTTTAGGTTTGTGTGTGGCCGCTGAAGCACTTCTGAAGTAGTAGTCTTAATTTATAAATCTGATTTTTGAAGGCACAGAGCTGCTAAATGAGGCCCTAGCAGTGCTAGAGCAGGCAGGCAAGCCACAGTGTGAGCTCAGTGCCCTGTGTCAGCTGCCAGTGCCCTGTGTCAGCTGCTGTCCCCTCTTGCTGCCAGCAGTGCTGCTCGCAGCCTGGAGTTGCCCATGTAGGACTCCAGGTCCTCAGCATCCCAGTGAGCATGCTGCTCTTTTTGGTTAGCTGTTTGTACCAACTTTAAAACGTCATCTACAGCAGTGCTTTTTCCTTAAACAAGGAAAAGGGTTCTCTGACTTCGTTATGGTAGAGATAATACTCCATAAATATGTGCGTATTACCACCTTGCAAAGCTTGAGATAAACGCAATTTTCATCACAAAGTATGAAAGCAGTTGTTGTTTTAGGAGCTGTTTTCCTGCCAAAATGGAAACATAGCCAGTGGGGAAGGCAAGATGAGTCTGAGGCTGTTTTCTTCCTCTTAAGGATTTTAATAGTGTACAAAATGGTGTCCTATAGAAGTCAGTATGCTCTGAACACACAGATCTGTAGAGCAGAACAAGTGCTCTTTTCAGCTCTGGTAAAACAGTGATTTCTTATGTAGATGGCTAGTCTATCTCCAGTCTAGGAAATTATCTATGAGGACAAGGTTAAGATAACTTATGTTCTCTATTACTAATTAAAGAAACATCTCTGTAACAACTGAAGTTTGATGAGAAAGTGTTTGTGCTCCTCAGTGCTGATATTACATCATCAGAGCAGCCTATTGGGCTGGGCTGTATGAGCTTCCATGGCAAGTGAAATTACTCAATTACATTTAGGCAGCTTTGGAATGAATTGCAGGAAGGCAGCCAGAAGTCGGGAGCTGCAGGAGGAGATGAGTGGCTGGAGGTCAGGGCCTGGGGGTGTGGGAGGTCAGGACACACAGTCAGAGTGGGCCCTTCTGTTCTTAACAGCTTCTAGTCTCAGCTACTGTGTCCTGATAAATCATTAATGATTTGCTTCTAGTTTTTGTAAATAACAAAATTATGGATTGATAAGTTTTGAATTGGAACTGTTTCAGTTTCTACACTTTGTCCTGCTTTTCCACTTGTGGTAATTACTGGGCACAACAATGACAGCAAGAAATGTTTAGAGAGTGTGACCAAATATCACATAATTAAGCAATTTGACATTGGAATGCAGAAAACAAAATGTAACAGTAAGAGACTGGTCTAGATTTCATCTGCTCAAAGTAATAATAAAGACATCAACAGGGAAATCAGTCATGCACATATATTATTTGTGTGCACTTAAGTTGGACAGATAGGATAATGGATGTAGTATACACCAGATGTTACATTTCCTGAAAATAGATATGTTAAAGGAGCTCACAAGTGGTTGTCAATGCCCCTTTCATTACCCCATCAGTCTAAATTTATCCAGTTGAAATAAACATCTTAGTTAGTCTGAACTTGGGCTTCACCTTTAAATATTCTGTGCTACCTTTGCATGCACAAGATAATAGTTAATAAACTTTTCCATGCTGTGTTACACAGTTTCTCACGTCCTCTAATAGATTAAAGAGCAACTTTCTTGATGCCTCAGTTTTCAACAAGAACCACCACTAAATAGGCTCCCCAGCACTAAAACATAATGAAGGCCTGCACTTCCATAATTATTTTATTTTGTGGATCAAAATCACACATAAATAATGCTCTCAACTGCATGTATAACTAGGTCATAGCTGTAGTTGTCAGTGCAAAGAAATGGCTGTTACAAGGCAGTCACTGATAAAATTCCTGTTATGAATATACATGTAGCTGTAGCAGGTTTTCATAGGGTTTTTTTGTTTTGTTTTGTTTCCTGTGGAGCTCGTGCTGGAGAATTTCATGGCATCATTGATGCTGTGTGGTAGGACAGGTCTCCTGCTTGAATGGTGGTCATTTGTTCACTCGCTTGGGGGCTTTGTTGGCTGGGGTACCTTTGCTTTGTAAATCAAATGCAGCTTCTCAGCAGAGAAGGCATAGAAGAGCAGCTGAAATGTGCTTTAGCACTGGCATGGGATGTTGTGTCATGTCCTGTTCACAAGGAGAGTCCTTCCCCATCACAGGTAGCTGGGGCTGTGTCTGCCTGTGAATGGTGTGAAGGCAATATGTGACCTTCTCTGCATGTTTAAGCAGTACTTCTAGTTCATACACTGAGAAATGGACAAAAAAAGAGAAGCTATCTTGCTTGAAGGAAGCTTAGAAGTGAAGTCCCCAGAAGGGACAAAATTGGAAAGAAGCTGGAAATTCAGAAAAGTAATTTTTGAGGAAATATTTCTCTTAGAATCCATTAATACAGAACTTGTTTTATTCTGTAGGACATCATTGCTCTAGCACATGAGGCAGGATTTTTTATGAAACTTTTTTTGAAAATTAGCATACACCAAAAAAAAAAGGAATTCTTTTTAGAGAGAACATCATAAAAAAGTAAATTCTACTGAATATGAGGGAAGTCCTAAAGCTAAAAAACACACTGTGATGAATGCAGTAGTTTCAGAGTAGTTGGCCATGATTTTATGTACAGTTGTTTTTAAGCAATTAAAGAAGGAATAATAGAAAGCACATTCTTTCAACATGGTGTAAAAATTGCAGCTCAACAACCCAGTGTGTAGAGCACCAGGAGCTTGCATTAGCGTTTATTTCCTCAGTGGGTTGTGGGGAAAAATGGCTCTTAAACTAGGGAGTTGTTTCTGTGTGTAACTTATTCTGTGAGTTTTGCACATTCACAGCTGTACGTTTGTTTCCTATGGTGGTTATTGTCCCACCAACCATGGGGCCACCATATTAATTTCAAGGAACTACGGGTCCAGTCTCTACTGTAGAAACTCTTCAAGTCTTATGTGGAGGAGGGAAGGAATTTATGTTTCTGTTGACAATTGCTTTCAATGCCAGGAATCCTTTATTAAAAATTTCCACTCAAGAGGGGCAATGAGCTTTGATTACTTGACCTTTTGAGCAATTGTCTTCTCATTTTAAGATTAAATCTGATACCAAATAGTGTTTTTCTGACAGCAGATTGATAAGAGATGCTGTACTTTGATATTATTTCCATGAATTTCATGCGCAGGGTATTCAGCTCTGGTCCAAGGAAAAAGATGTCTTGGACAGCTGAATAGACTTGATGCTGGTATTATCGGTCTTTCGGGATGATGAGAAGTAATTCTCTATACTATAGAATAGGTTCTGAATAAAGGAAGACTGAAAAGGAAGTACATCTGTACAGGACAGGGTCTTTGGAGTGTGTGGAATGCACTTGTCAGCAGGTGTATTTGTGCCAATAGGTTAGATAAGTGTTACTGTTTACATACCAATTTGCTCTGTTATTGAATAATTTCTGTAGTAACCAGGGTAACAGTTCCATCACGTGTAACGTTCACTACTCCAAAGACACAAATCTTCCTAGGGAAACTTCATTTCATCAGGTTACATAGAGGTTTGGAGAATTTACAGCATTTCTTAGACAGGCAATAGGTCCAGTAAATAAACAAGACTGTCCCAGGTCTGAGGTTTGTTCACAACCCTGTGGGAAGTACTTGAGTCTTCCTACTGACTAGATTGGATTTAGATCTAGTTTCTAAGTTCTGTTTAATGAGATCAGGTTCTTCATTTTTATTTTTACTTTTTTATGCTGCTTCCATTCGTGTATATCTGACTAGAAGCTCCTGAGGATGATACAACTCTACATCATGGAGTCAGAATAGGAGATGATGCTTCTTTGAGTTCATTATGCCCATGGCACAGAATGAGGAGAGAGTAACTTCTGGTGCTTTTTCTTGTAATGGAAGATAATGAAAGTAAACTTTTGTTACTTGCCTTTGTAAAAATCACCGTATCTATCTTATCTGGCTGTACAGAGGAATGGTGGTTTCCAGAGATACACCTTGAATCTCAAATTAATCTCCTGACAGTGGAGGAGATTTTGTTTTGCTTCTGCAGCAAGATCCAGAAATTTAGTATGAAACCTTCTTCCCCCTTAGATAGCTTTAAAAAGGGGAAAGGAAGCTGAAAACATGACTGGAGAACAGATTTCTCTTGAGGAATATTAATAAAGATCAATATCTGCAGCTGGAATAAAATGGCCTGTGCACATCAGGGTGAGAAGTGATGCAGTTGGAGTAGTCTGTATGCCAGAAGATTTAGTTTATCTTGATTCAGGCTGGCAATAAATGGTCAGCATGGAACTGTCAGGCTAGGTAGGAGGAGAGACTTTCTACAACTTGCCCCTGAAAGGCAAATGTAAACTACTGGGCTCAGTGCAAGAACCAGTTAGTGAAAATCTGTAAATCCTGGCTAATAAAGGGTCTTATTACGTTACTGTACACTTGTGTTTTGATGTGCTCCAGCTTTTTGTGTTGATGTGTGATCCATCTAGAAGTGTGTGCTGCGGCAGCAGGTTGCCGATTTTTGCTAAATCACTTGCAGACCTATCACAGATGTCTCCCAGACAGTTAAAACTTGATCTCAGTGTATCAAAGCAAACTGGCTACATACCTGTATTAAGGGGATGAACCACTTAATAAGTTCAAGCTTTTTTACCTCACCTTTTTCTAAGTATGGTAATTCTGCAAGTCAAAGGCTTTTATATTATCAGTGGAAGAACTTTTTAACTATTGAAAGTAAAGGCTTTGTGTACTATGAACAGTGCATAGCCTGATTGGATGCTGAAACTGTTGCAATAGGCCTCCTTACATGCATGCGCAAGTTACAGTTGTATAGGTCATTTTGAGAGTAATATAGACATTATACTGTCCAAGTGAAGAAAGGGTAGGGAAGAGGAACATAAAAGCTAAAATGAAGAGATCCAAGTTGCTAAATTCTATGCAATCTGTGAAGAAATATGTCTTCAGAGCCAAAGAAAATGGGGAAACAGCTCTATAATTACCCCAATCAGACAGTATGCCAACAAACAGGAACAATTAGTGATGTTCCCCAGTCAATAGATATTTCTCCTTTAACTGAGTGATCTATTGAAGAGATATGTAATTAGAACCATGTAATAATAGGTTTGGTAACTCTATCCCTGTCAGAAAGGGAAGAAAATCCATCCTACTGATAATTGCAGGTTCCTCTGTATTTCACTTCTTTACATCCTCTTTTCCCCCTTATCAGATTCTTTAAACAAGTCTTCTTTTTGGTTCACCATATTTTAGTCGGAGTTATTGAACATATATATGGCATACAGTGAGTTAATAAAAAATAATACAAAGAGCATTAGTCATATAACTCCAAGAGAAGTTCCTGTCTTGTAGTATGAGATAAGACATTTAAAAAAAAAAAAACCCTCTGATAATTTTAAGAAATCTTTTAATTATTTAATTACTATAACTTTAAAATGTATCTATACATAGGTGTATTTTAGACACAGGAATTAATTTTTGGAAACTCAGGTGGTACTGTAGGAAATTGAATCAGTGTGGCCTGATGGAAGAAACAGTCTGTCTTAGCATCCTATCTGTAAAAACATATAAAGATGATGATGCCACTTCTTGGGTAAAAAAGTTAACTGCTGTTCTCAGGAATAATAACCATTCTGCTGTGCTAGATCTCTTGACAGGGATGAACTGCACAGCATCTTGAGGTCCTTCTTGAGGTCATCCAGATATTCTATTGGAAAGCTTTATTTACATAAACTTTAATTTCTCACTGCAAAAGTACTTCCAAAAAAGAAAAGTTACCGAGCTTGTCAGTAGCTCTTATTCTATTGGAGGAAACTGCTCGTGCTGCAACTTGTACTTCGTGGGCATAAGTTAGAAGTAGGCAGGTTTACTACTTACTTAAGTTCAAGTTCTTGGCTGGCATGTCTTCTAGTGCTGTCCATTGGAGATGGACCCAAAATGCACCACCTTCATCTATAAATTCATCCAATGCTGATTGCATGCAACAGATGAAGTGTGGAAGCATGAGCATGCTTTTCAGTGACACTTGTGTATTCACATTGCATGCAACACCTTTCCCCCCAGAATAAAATAAAATAATAGACATTGAAAACACATAAGTTTTCTTGGCACTTTGTTTTAGTAGTTTGCAATAGTGTTGATTTTGTTTTCAACTATAAGAGACATATGTACAACCCAGGTTGGTAGCACCACGACCTGGATGGTAGGAGGTTCTCCCAGATGTGAACCCTGGATCATGTTAATAGTGAGAAGTGATCCACTGCCTAAATGTTGTATGCTCTAACACTGGTACATACTTTTGATATTTCTGAAGAGAGATGTTGAAGGAAACCTTTTGTAGTGCATATGCATCATTGCAAGTCACCTGAGCTGTGCTGTGAATTCTTCAGCACCACCTACTGGTGCTATTATAAGAATATTAATAGGTATTTGAGCACTTTCATAGAATCATAGAATTGCTTGGGTTGGAAGGGAACTCAAGGATCATCAAGTTTCAACCCTCCTGCCACAGACAGGGTTGCCAACCACTAGATCAAGAACTAGATCAGATTGCTCAGGGCTACGTCCATCCTGGCCTTGAACACCTCCAAGGATGGGGCATCCAACAATCTCTATGGGCAGCCTGTTCAGCACCTCATCACTCACTCAGTGAAGAACTTCCCCATCACCCAATCTAAATCTCCCTTCCTTTATTTTAAAACCATTCCCCCTTGTCCTATCATTATCTATCTAGCCAAGTAAAACATTAATTTCCCTCGTGTTTATAAACTCCCTTTAAAAATTGGAAGGCTGCAGTGAAGTGTCCCCACAGCCTTCTCTTCTCCAAGCTGAACAAGCCCAGTTCCTTCAGCCTCTCACAGGAGATGTGCTCCAGCCTTGAATCACCTTTGTGGCCCTCCTTTGGACCCTCTCTGCATCTTTCCTATGTTGGGGGCCCCAGACCTGGATTGCAATCCTCCAGATGGGGCCTTACAAGGACAGAGTAGAGAGGAACAATCACTTCCCTGTCCCTGCTGGCCACCCCTATTCTGATGGAACCCAGGATACCATTGGCCTCCTGGGCTGCAAGCACACACTGCTGGCTCATGTTAAGTTTTTCATCAACCAGGACCCCTAAGTCCTTCTCAGCAGGGCTACTCTTAAGGAGTACTCCCACTTCATAGATATTTATTTATTATAGATATTAGAGTGCTTTGTGAGAGTGCATCTTGTTTGCCTGTATCCAAAATGTTTACCATGTGGCATTTGTAGCTTTCCTAAGCAAAGCCAGGATAGTGAAACTAAAATCTGCAAGCCTTATGCTATAAACCAGAAATTTGACTTGAAGGGAAAAGAGACTCTGCCTTTCTTTCACTAGCAAGCTTCTTTCTATTCCAGAAACAGCATCTCATTTTTGACACACAAAGCTGTCTACAATTAATTGAAAATCTCAAATAATATCAGATTTAGAGCAGAAGTCAATTTTCACCTTTGCAGATCTGCAGACAGATGTCAATGCAAGAGACCTCAGGAGGCACTGCACTCCAGTCTCTTCACAGAATGTAGTGGATCTTCAACACTTTCCAGCCTATCAGTGAGATCATGAACAAAATGTTTCATGCATTTACTGCTGTGCTAAGGAGCTGAGACTTGCTGTTTGTTGTAGCACCTGCAACTTCTGCCAGCCTGATGGACAGGTTTGCCTGTTGGATGCTGTAGCTGCATCACAACTTACTGCTACTTCCAGAAAAGTCCATCTGTAGCACTGTGCCTAATTATGACCTGTGTTGCATTTTTTTTACATTCTGGAAATAATATATATTGTGCAAGCAAACAGACCTTTTCAGTTTTCTAATCTGACATAGAGTTGTTTTACCCCAGTGTGTTCTTTTAATTAGAAGAGTCATATGTCAACATCTGCAGGTTTTTGGCTCTTTGTTGTTGGTGTTATACAGAACAAACAATTCTTTTTCTAATGCTAATATATGAAAGCTTGATGAACAAGATGCAGAGTTACACCGGCATTAAAACAAAAATCAACTCTCCTGAAACATAAAGAACAAGATAGACTTCCAGCTATGTAAAGTCTATCCACATGATAATTTGCAGTTTCCCTCTCTTTGCTTACCTTTACATCAGCAAGCAGACTGCTACAAGTTTGAAGCCAGTAGCTGCCAGCTGTTTTCAGAAGGGGCATAGATGTCCTGTCACAGGACCCAGAAGCTAGGACTTTCCCTGGCAGGGGATCCATTCCCAGAGCAGTACCTTGTTGTCTTGGGCGTCTTCAAAACGTGATTTCAGATGTGCATAGCAACAGAGATTCAACAGAACTCCCTAATATGCCATGGTGATTTTAGCTGCCTGAAAGCAGTTTAGGACTTCCTAAATTTGTTCAAATAAGTAAGCATCGTCTTTCAGAAAATTACCTACAGAATTCAATATAGTTAATTAGAAGACAGATCACATAAACAGCATAATAGTGTACCTTTCATCCCATAATCTTTGTCCCTCCGGTGTTCATAGATAACCGAGCAAAAACAACCATAACTGACTCAAATCTTTTCAGAGAGAACCAGGATCTTTGTTCCTAGGGCTATTTTCTCCTTTTTTTTTCCTTCTGTCACCAAAAAAAAAGGAAGCCAAGAATAATATTCTTATGAATTCCCAAACTTCTTGCTATGAATGTAATTCCTTCCATTACTACAAAGATAACAATCTATACTTGCTCTCCTACTGTCAGCAGTAAAGCTCTCCTCTGAAGCATTGCAGCCTGCAGAGATGAAATTTTGCCATCTTGCTTCACAATTCATACTTTGTTTCTATAAACAGGCAAATGGCTTATTCGAAGAATCTGCTTTTTCAAGTGCATTCAACAAAGATGCTGCACTTTCAAGTGTGTTCACTTTCCTTTTGCATTTTTTCCTTGTTAATTATTTTTGACCAACAAAACCAACCAGACTAATAGCTTTGTAGTTGCTTGCAGCCTCAATTCCACCTAATGACATAATGATCTTTCCTGTGTATATCCACGTTTAACTTCTGTTCTCTGACTTTGGGATTCCAATTGCTATGTTAGTTCCAGAGGTTCTTATTGGCTGAAGGGTCTCACACAGATTGCATTGCCTAGCAATGACACTGATTTTCTGGGAACAACATTTGGTAGCACATACAGGATGAAACAGAGTAGAATGAGCCAGCAGAGCTCAAAGAAAGAATAACATGGTTGCAACTCCTTGAAATTCAGATCGGTCTTTCTGCTTCTGGTTACCATCTATTGTATACTCTCTTCCTATTCTGTTTTCTGTGTTTTTCTTATAAAATCTGCACTATGTGCAGAAAACAATGCAGAGGTATTTATGGAGAAGATGCATTGATAAGTATCTGATCAATAATTGATGTCATCATTTCTTTCAGCTCTTAAGGCTTTCAAATAAACTGCTCCAAACAAAACATGCTGTGGTAATTAATTTTTACATCTGAAAATGAACTAATATAAAGGTTGCCCTTTGAAGTGGAGCACATGTGCCCTATCTTGCCATAGCATGACAAGGAACAGCATCTTCCAACCAATATAGGCATTTCCACAGCTGAACAAAGCTGTGTGGGCAGTATTCTTGTTTATTCAAAGTTTCTAGGGTGAAGTTGAGGAGAAAAATGCTGACTTTCTCAAATTGAGCATTAGTCCAAAGCAGTGCTGAAAGCCTTCAGAGAGAATCCGTAAAATGCCCTTGGCTGTGTGGGGTTTTCTGCTACTGCAGAACCTTCTGTAGAATCTCCCACTCATACTCATGTTTGGTTTTTTTTTCTCTCTCTCTCTCTTTTTTTAATAGTCAGCATCCCAAAACAAACTCTAGAAGAACCCTGATCTTAGATCTTCCTAGGGCTTGAACTGATCTTTTTGTGTGTATCAACAACCCGCAGTTAGAGCAAGATGGTATGGCTTGCAGTGGGAAACAAAGCATTAGTGTGGACGTGTGCTATGGAGAAAGTTACTGAGATGAAAGAAAGGTTTCTAGACTGCAGGCATTTCCAGTTCAGACGTTCGTGTAATGTTGCTTCTGTGTATAAGCTGTTGTAACATCTTGAAGCTCCCACCAGCAGTGGCTGCCTGCTCTGCAGAAGAGCCACAGGTACTCGTTCCTGGTCTGAGCAGCAGAGTGCAGGTGCTTGCACTGCCTTATGCTAGAGCCTACAGAGTTCACAGGTGGTGAGCCTCGGGAGTTAGATGTCCCTCCTCCTGCTTTACTACGAGAGAGAGCCTGTAGCTATCCATAGCTATCCCTAGCTATTGTTAGGAGTTAGAAGATACAGCCTCCTTTCCTGATTCTGATTTGCATTATTAGCTTTTAAACTAATCTGTGCAGCTTCTAAGGGAACAAGATGTGCTTCTAGGGATATAGAAGCTGAGAAGCTGGTCTCTTGTTTACATCTTATATACACTTTGCATTGCAGCTTGCCTTATGATGAGTGCTTGTGTGTTAGTCTACCTTAGGGGGTAGCTTTATTAGATGGCATTTGTGAATAAAAGAATAATTACTTATAAACACAGATATACAAGGAAGCTATAAAGAGAAAGCAAGCTCTTAGATCACACTGGAATTTCCCTATAATCTCAAGTTGAAATTCCTGTTTTGTTTCTGTCTACTGATACCTAATAGAAAATTGAAACCATTGTAGCTATCTGCAGTTCACACTAGTTTTGCTCACTGCAGTGCAGTGAAATAAGGATTATTTTACTACTATACATTTGTTCTTCTCTTGTCCTTTGATTAATACTGTCAATGTGTTAGCACATCCTAGAGCTTAGCTGGCACATCTCCTTTAGCCTTTGGTGTCATTCTAGTAAATTCCTATGCAGAACGTGGAGGATCAAATGATGCCCTCATTTTATGTACTTTGGGGTTTTTTTTAGGATTTGTAACTATTTGGATGTTGGCTTGCTGTTTTCTTCTGTGAGCTTTCTCTAAATATTAAGCTGCTATTGCAGGTGGAGAAAACTGAGAAATGTCTGAGGTAGCTTTGCGCCTGGTCTGATGGGGACTGCAGGCCTCTGAAGTTTATAGATCACAAACTTGGTTGTGCTGAGGGTGTTCACAATCTGTAACCCAGGCTGGGGTCAGGAAGTAAGATCTAATCATTGGGTAGGTACCAACTTTCTCATATTATTCACAAGAAAGTTAGTAGAGTGAGTTATGATTTATAATAGAAATCTCCAGCCCTTCCGCAGAGGGAAAAAAAAAATAAAATAATTCTTATTGCATTTGCCATCCCAGTGCTTCTTAAAGGTGAAAGCATTTACTGTGAGGTAATGTAATCTAAAGCTCGCCCTCTCCCTCCCTTCGGCCCCTCCCCCATTTATGAGCAACTACAAGCAAAACAACTGCAACTAAAATAATTAGTTGCTGGTGTACTGGAGCTTGTCAGGTGCCAGCTACAACGCTCTGCCAATGCCAAACTTTTTGTTTGCATGAAAAAGAAAATAAATAAAGAAATATGTGTGAATTTTAAACTGAACCTCTGAAACAATTAAGTGGAGCTGAACAAGTTCATAAAACAAAGACTAATGACATGTCCCCCACGCTGCTTGGCTGTGTTCCCCCATTGATTGACTTGTAGAATGTTACAGGCGTTAAGTTGGTATTTTTCATTAATTGCGATGAAATATGAGAATCTCTTACCATTCCCCCTGCTCAGTTCTGCCCAATTCTTGTAACCAAAGCTACTCAATCATTACAAGAAATCATTATTTACTTGTGAGTAGGAAAGAATCAAGGCTACTCCACAAATTCTAGCCCTCCCGTAATTGCTGAATTCCTTTCACTGTTCGCCTTTTCACTGTATGCTATGGAAGTTTGTCTTAGCTGCACAAGAAAGGCTAAACGTGTAATTAATACTTTTGTAGGCAAGAGGGAAATGACAGCTTTGTTTGTAACAAACTTTTTTCAGCAAATGCTTTACACTCTGTTTTCCTTCCACACGTGAATCAATTGTAGGTCGCATGCAAGTATCAATTAGAAGATTAGATTTTAGGAAAGCATGTTCCAATGTCCACCTTAAATTTTATTTAGAATAACATGAAACAATGCTGTGGATATAACCCTGAAGGCAACTTCACGTGAAGTCATTTATCACCAAAAAAAATGTGAGGAATGCTGAAAATAAAGTTAACGTTCGTAGTCTTATTTTCGTTTTTTTAAGCTGTAGTGCTAGAAGGCATTTTTCTTCATTCTCTGAGCATTTTCCTTCCTTCTTATTCTTTTTGTTTGATATCAAAACTGTCCTTGTATCAAAAGAGAAAATAGAAATTATTTTTTAAAATGAAAGAGATGTGTAAATGTAAGAACAGAACCAGCTTTTTTCCCATTTTCCCCTACCTAGAGGATTTCTTGTTGCCTCATGACACATTAAATGTAAGCTCAGACTTAAAGATCTTCATTACCAGAGCCCAGCCAGCTCTCATTACTTGTCATGGCACAAATGCAGTCCCAGCTGTGTCCTCACAGTTGCAGTAGCCTAATGCAGAAACATGATGGGACAACAATTAGAGTTAAGTACCTTGACTCTAAATAGTGATAGTGCTTTGGTATCCACAGTTGGCAGCCAGCTCAATGGGATCTGTGTTATTATGATTAGCACAAATAAATGGGAGAATCCCAGAAAGGCAGGCTTTTTTTTTCATGTGGTTCTGCTTACAAGAACTGCTGCTGCAAGTGGCTAATTGTTGACAATTATTCTCTGAGTGTGTGCTCATATCTAGTTGTGTACCATAGCATACCAATAAGTCGCTTCCTCTTCTTTAATCTCCTAAATCCACTCTTAGCTGGATGGAGGAGAATATCTTTCAAGTCTGCTATAGAATTTCCAGGTACATTCTGAACCATGTAGAAATAGAACAGATGCAAGTAAAATCAGTGGAAGGAGTGAAGTGTGACATCAAGCTAAATGCAGCATGAAAGGGAAGGAGGGAGGGAGTGAAACCTGGTGAAACTGCTGGGATTTGATCAGCAATAAATGTGAGCAGTACCTACAGGCTCCAAGAAGATTTTGTAAGTGGTGGCTCTTCCAGCTGGGTGTGTGGTTTGCAAGTGAGGTTCCTGTCTTTTGCTCTCCTTGCAGCATAGCTGGGGTGGAGAGACATTGTGTGGTGACTGGAGAGCAGAAAAGTGGTTGTGCAGCCATGAAGGTGGAATTACAAATTGGAAAGCTTCAGGATTCAGATTGCAAAGGAGTAGAGTTTAATTACAAACTCTCTCAAGCATATTACTTCCCAACTTGCAGCAACGCACACAATACTAATACATGCTAGCAGGCTGCTATACAAGTTGTTCTACCATTTGGCAATACAATTTCAGGAACATGTTTTACTGACTGAGCTCTCTCTTGCAGAGCCAGCTGGGAATGATCCTCATGTAGCTCAGAGTGCTTGCCGAGCCACCTGCCGAGCCATCTTGTCTCTTGTGACTAGGATTTTAATCATTATGAGAACAGAGTCATTAACTCGAGACACTGAAAAACTGATTAATTGTTCCTGTTCAGGATTACTAGGTACATCTGAAGAGTGCAAAAGCAGTAGCTGAGAAACTGGTGACTTATAGAAAGCTTAAACTGACTGTGTTCCAAGTCAAACACAGTAAGCGGTAAACCCGATGGAATGTGACAGAAATTCATACCTTAGTGAACCATAAACAGAATCACTGGTGATAAAATTTAATCAAAATGTTACATTGCCTTCGGGATTCAAATCCAGCCTCTTTTGATGATTAGCAGGATTATCAAATGTAGGTGCTCTGTTGAATACCATAATGTTGTAATGTTGCACTCCGTGGAACATCAATGCCAGAAATAATTTAACACCTGCACATAAATCATTTTGCAATTATCTTTTGGGAATTATTTTATCTTAATCTTTTTATTTTGTTCCAAATAAAATTAGAGAGGAACACTGAAAGATGACACTAGGTGAAACAGAGGAAGGATAGGAGCACTGTCAGGTTATATAAACTAAGCTAAATGTCTGTTTTCCATTATTTAATTCTTAGATTGACATGCAGCTTTGGCTAAGGATTGTGAAACAGAATTGGTTTGTGTGTATGTGCATATAGTTACTTTAATTAAACTTTTAGCAACAGCAATATTGAAAATATATGCTCAGCACACTTTAGCATTAAGAAGAGGGATTTAATAGGTGGAAAGCCTTGAGCCTGTTGATCCTCCTTCCCCTAGAGCAAAACAGCCATTTAGTTTTGGGACTTATAAATTTATCAGTCAGAAGTTACAAAAATCTATTCTCTGATCAGGGAACAGAAGAGAGACAAACTTAATTCTTCCTAACATTAAGGGGAGCTGGGGGTATAAAACCCCTGTGCAATAAGAGAAGGATAACCGCCCCAGGTAACCTTTCAAAGTGGTGCTGAGTGACTCATTGATGTTGATGGAAACTGTGTGGCTAAATCCCCTACCTAGTGCTTTGAAAGTCTAACCCCCAGTGTAGGAAGCATATAATGATGGACTGTATTTATAGAACTATATAGGAAATAAAAATACTGTTACACTTTGGTGAACTTTGATTATGTTTTTGCATTCAATCAGCTTTGTTTCAGCAGTGTTTTCAAAGCTATTTCTTCAAGCACTATTGCAGATAAATATGTTTTCTGGTCTGAATAATCACTTTCTAGTAAAATCTAAAAGCACTTAACAGCCACATTTATGGTAAGAAAGCAAACTGTGAAAGAGGCAATAGAGATTCCACTAAATATTATGTCCAAAAAATGACAAAATGCCCTGCTTGGAAAGTGTCAATAAATAGCAAGCCAAACTCAGCATATATTAAAGCATGCTTGCAGAAAAACATTTAATCTAATGCTAGCAACTAGCCTTTATATTGATACAAATTCTCTTTAATTTTCTGTACCAGTTTTTCATAGCAAGATTTTCCTTTTAGTGCAGAAGGGAGTGTAAGTTGGCTGCAGCAGGGGATGGGTGCCTGCCCACCTTCCTCTTTGTGAACAGGAAGTAAAAACTGAACCTTTTCATATGTCTTCATATAAAATAAAATCTAAAAATTTCTCTAGCCTATTTACTAATTTTCAGGTAGTGGAATGGCAAAGTTAAATTGTGTAAGGAACAGTGTGAGTTCTCTCTATGAAATACCCTCTCTAGAAGTGAAGTGGGATGCTGCTTGACAGCTGGCACAGCCTTTAACTTAGGATTCTGTTTTCAGTTTTCAGAATTTGATCAAACTTAACAAATTTTCAAAAGTGAAAATAACCAAGAAATTCCTGTGCTCTTCAGTGGTTTTATTATTATTTCTTTCTAGAATGTTTCCATAGAAGTGTCTGAGTCTTGTCTGGGAAGACGAGTGTGAGCTATATTGAGGACTGAACAGAACAGACTAGTGATTTGCTTTGGGCACTGGTGATTTAAGCATGATTTCTGCTGCTAAAGCTTTAATAATACATATGCATACAAAGGATGAGTTACAAATCTTGACATAATTTACCTTAATTATAAAATCTTAAGTAATAACCCCTTTATCTTTCAGTAATTACTACGTAGTGAGTTTTTTTGTGGAAGCTTTTCTTTCTCAGAAGTTTGGAGATATACTGAAGTCCTTTTCTCAATGGCTTTATGGCACTTATGGCATCTGCAAAACTGCAAAACATCACTTCTTTTCGAGGGCCTTCTGGTGCCCAGTGCTGGACACATGCTCAAGTATTTAGCACGTTTGTGCTCATCAGCTCAGGCCTGTGCGGGTTTTGGTCGCTTACCTTTGGAATGATTGCTTTCAACTTGTGTTTAGATAAAAATGTTAAGCCTTCTATGTCTTCAAATTTGGAGAAGGGTTGGGTGCTTTATAACTTGGTTTTTCAGCTGGTTCAGTGTCAGAAGTGGGGGAAAAAATCTCACCCTGTAAAAACAAAATAATAATAAGTTAGACGGTGATAAAGTAGGAATTGCCAGAACAGAATGAACAACCTATGATCAGCCTGTTACTTGTTCCAGTGTCATGCTCTCCACGTCTTTCAGAAGAAGGGGAAGCTGAGTGCTCCTCTTGTACTCTGAATAACTTCAGGACTTCAAGAATTGGATCCCTTGGATGCCATTCTTTTGAGGTTTTAAACCATATTTTGTTTGTTTGTTTGTTTTCTTTTTATTTTTTTAATTAAAGTTATCGATTATTCTATGCCATCTTAGGAATCATCAACATAGTTTAAAGAGAAGGTTTTTGATCTCAGTCTTCATGGAGATTGAACTGTGTTTTCTTCTGCAATGCCATCCTTAAGATCTCTACCAAGGAGGTATTGAAGATAACAGTTGAATTTAAGTGACTTCTGCAACAGTCCAGAGGCTGCCACAAGTAAAGGGGGGCCTTCAGTCATGCTCACAGCTGGGTGCACGTGTTCTGTTTTGTATTCTAGCTTTTCCAGCCTGCTAAACAATCACTCTGATTAGCTAGATTTTAAAACAAAGTATGTAACATTAACCCAACTACTGCTAACATAGCTTATGCAAATCTCTCATCAGAGGTGGAAAGATTATACCACACTCAGTATAAAGTAAGAGTGGAGAAATCCTTCTTAATTTGAAATGAAAATTAAACTGGAGAATGCTAATGAAGAGAAAGATGCTGTATACCCACAGGAATTCATCACATTAGTGCATGAGCCAATCTGCTGCTTCAAATTTTTCTGTCTCAGTTTACTACAGAAATGACTATTCTCGATTACTGGCATGGGTTTCATTGTCAGCAGTTGATTTCTCCACCCTTTTCAGTAAATTTTAGAAGCATTGCAGTATGGAAAAATTATGATTTAAGTATGAAGGATGTCTGACTGATCTCTGAAACATCTTGGATCAGTGCTGGAGCAATCCAGCAAGGGGAGTTAAGGATAGAACTGAAATTCCCTGAATTCCTCTCATTTGCACTTTCCCAGGCTAGTCATATAGATGCACGTTTTTTCTAAGTGTTTGCCTGACTTCTCTTTCATGTACACAATTTAGGGCTCTGATAGAGAGTTTCTGGCAATTCTTGCATTAAAGTGGTAAGCTATGCCAACATCCCACACCACTGCCCAGTCCAGCAGGGACTTCACTACCACTCCTGATCACAGTACAATGACTTGTCTTGAATGTATGACAAATTAGACCTAATTTTAAAATGCCAGAAGAAAGGAGAACATCCAAAGCAGCAGTACTTGTTCTGTTAATTATGGCATGGTAATAGTTACTTTTGATAAATGGGTAGCAACAAATAGCTGAGGGGTTCTCTTGAGCTCATAGTTTGAATGCAGAATTGCAGCCTTGATTCAAGTTTCCTGTTGTTTAAGGTTCAGACACTTCTAATGATGACCTGTAGCTAAAACCACATGTGCTCCACCCATTGGAAGGAAATTAAAAGGTGGGAGGATGGGAGAAAAAAATGTAGCAAACTCTTTTTATAATAAAGTGAAAGTTTAAAATATAAAATCAATTCTGAAAATGATATAATTGACAGTTTGTAAAGAGGTCAAAATATACATCTGAATCATAAAATTCTACGTAACACACTATGTGGTCCATTAGCCATTGTATCAGGTTGCTTTTTTGTTTTTTATTATCTTGGGATTTATTTTAATTTGTTGGTTACTAGAATAAAGTAAATTATACAGAAAAAATTAAAACTATGACTATGCTGCTGCTGCTGCTGCTTTTATCTTGACAATCACTCTTGAAAATAGTTCTAGTTAAATAACATTTCAGTCAGTTGCCAAGACTCCAGACAAAAAAAAAAAAAAAAAAGCAATTTTCTTTGTTTTGCACTATTACTTTCCCTATTAATTAGCAGAGAAACTCATATTGAAATAATGTTATGGAATTTGAACTTTCTTACAAGGTTGCAGCAGCCTTAGTTATCTAAGATTAGTTATCAATTTTAAAGTGTTTGGTTCACAGTGGTAGCAACTTCTTAAAGTATGAGATTTCAGATGCCTTGAGGTTTGTTTAAAATATTAAGTTGTTCCTTTAAAACATTTCATAGAAATCTTACTGGTGAGCTATGGTACATTTGGTTTAAATGAGCAAATAGAGATGCTGGGACTGCCATGTGGGAGGCTTGTTATGCAAAGCTGGATATATCAGTGGGCTTCTAATTGCTGCTGTACTTCCAACACTAATATTACGGACAAAAGTTGAAGAAATTTTATCAGCACTTGCTTAGATTTCATTGTCTTTAGTACACAAATTCATTTATAGAAGGAAAGGAGAGCAGTTAGTATCATTAGTTAGATACCAGTTAGTATCATTCAGGGAGATTAGTTTTGCTGAGTGAGAAGAGCACTAAGGAAGAGAAGCTACTTGCCAAGCAAGAACTCTCAGTTTCTGTACTGAGGTGTGTGCGTGCATGTATACTCATGTGATGCACTTCTATTCAGCCAGCTGTTTATGGTCAATTTATATATCTCATAGGTATATCAAACACAACAGTTTGGTTTTCCTCCACTTTTTGCAATGTGACAGAAGGCAGCACAGGGCTCTTGAAATACCAGCCCCTCAGAGTAAGGTATTTTGCCACTGTTGATCCTGATTTGACAAGTATACAGGGCAGTAGTGCAGCAGTGAAGAACTCTGTGAAGGCCTAATGTGTTGTACAGAGGGGAGATGGGATTTTTTGTTGAGGATAAAGAGATGGAAAATGGATGAACTGAAAGCTTTAAAACTAATCATGATCCTCTCCCTTTGATCTACTGTAAAGCACTTATATTGGTACATGTACAGGCAGGAAAATAAGCTATAAAATATCACTCTCTGGGCTTTGATTTTCAGTATTAATTCTTTTTGAGGCAAGTGGGCACACTGAAAACCACAGAAAGTTATACACAGAATTCTCAAATCATTAATATGGAAGGCATTCGAAATCATTTGCTTCCAACTTAAGGTATAGCACAACCCCTACAATTCTGTGATTCTGTGATTCAGTAAGTAAATCACATGTAAAATATCCCTGTGTGTATTCTAGAGAAAGTGTTGCCTCACTTGACTCTATAAAAATGCACTCCTTTAAACAGAAAGCTAAACTGAACTGGTTTCATTTATCATATCTGTGAATGTGTATTGCATTGCTTGTTCTTTTCTGAGGAGAAAATAGAAGGAAAAGCCTTGATTACAGGTTAAATAGCACGTATCCAAGTGTTGCACCAAATCATTTCTTATGTGCTTAATGCATTTGCTTTGAATCCAAAGCCTAGAGGTTTAACTTTGGATGCCTTGAAATAAAAGCACGCTTTGCTGATGAAGAAGGCATTTGCCTTCAGGTTGGGAAAAACTTAAACTAACGTCATCTCAGCGTGATTAGAGCTCATGTACTACTGACCTAGGGGCATGCATCAACAGGCAAGAGTCAGCAAAGACAATAAATTCATTCTCTTGCTTTAGAGAATGCAGTTCTCCAAAGGTGAAAATCTCTTCAACAAGAGTACATACATGCATAGTAAGGATCGTAATTATTAAGAAAGCGAAGGGCAAAAAATGTATTTGGGAGTGTCTTTGTTGTACTTACAATATTTAGAGTACGGGGTGCGTGCACTGACATAAAAATAAATTATTTTCAAACAATACAAAATTAAAGGTCAGTCCTAGAAGTGAGGCTCAGTTTAAGGAAATTGTACAGAGATAGAAGACTTGCAGAGTTTGGACTTCAATTAATTGGTGTCAATCCTGGAGGACTAGGCATTTTAAACTGAAAAATCTTGAACTTTGTGCTTGCCATTTAAGTGCAGTGCATGCCAGACAGTTCCAATTCAACAATTTTTCAAGGAAGGATCGTCTCTTTGGCTTGTGGTTCTGTGGTGTTTACACCTTGACCTTCTACCTGGCCAGGCGTTATTATATGTGTTATTTCCACAGCAGAATCAAATCATTATAATAATTTCCAGGCCTGATTCCATTACTGTACTGAAAACATATCCATGTACAACTCGGATATCTTTTTTTGCTCTTTCCCCTTTCCCTCCTTCCCATCACTGTCAGCAGCTGGAGCAGGCATCAGGCCAGCCAGAGGGACAAGAGTCTTGTGGGTTGGTGGAGTGAATGCAGTTCCTTGACCTCAAACATCAACTACACCAGCAGTACCAGCTGGCTAGCTCTGGTAGGAATCCTGCCCCTCCTGTGTAAACGTGCGCTCATTTTCCTGTATCTAGTTTATGTAGGAGCATGTCGGGTATTTTTCCTCTTTGTGTGCATAAGATCTCTGTTAGGAATGCTGTAGTGGAGCACGCTTGTGATGGCAGAGAAGTCCGGAAGCAGCAGGAAAGCTTCAGGGGCCAGCAGAGATGTGGGATAGCCTGACACAGTGCAGCTCAGACTCCTGCAGAGCCCAGTGCCTGCTCGGTGCCCATGATGCACAGCAGGGCTGCCTGCCCACAGCACTGGGTGCAGGGCCAACAGGTTCAGTGGGGCCTTATCTCTTCGTAACGTAGGCTGCTCTGGCTTTCATACGTTTGGCAATCAACAGGCCTCACGTCTGCACAGCCCCAGGCTGCCTCTCTTGGCAGCGTTCTCGCCCATTGGTTACTTGAAGCAAGCTCCACGTCTCTCAGCTTGTCTCCTGCAAAGCTCCCTCCAACCAGGAACTGCAAGGCTTGTCCCTGGCCAAACAGCATTTAATCTCTTCAGGTTCTTTTGAGGGCGTGGTGTGATATGAACTTCTTAAGTCATTATACCAAATGCTTTCAGAGTATGTTTTAGGATTGAGAAGTGCTATTCAGAAAGAATGCAATTATCTTCATTGCAACTAAGGAATGAGTACACGATTCCATGTATAAATACACTGACAGATCCGCATAATACTTTCAACACATGTATGCCTTTATGCTCAGTGTTTGAACCTGGCCTTTTTATTTTAGGTGCCTCTAGAAATGGGAACAGGCAGTTTAAAACTTCTAAAACTTCCTTAAACACAATTTAAGGACAACTTGACAATGAAGAAAATGCATCCTTCACTTGTTCTGCTGCTTAAAAACTCAGGGAACTGATTTTCGTGCCAGAAGAACAATGGGAATAAAAGATGTTTTTATGAAATCAATGCAGTGATAAACATCCCCATCTTTCAACAAATGGGAATACTCCAGCCTCCAAGTACATCCTTGCCAAGCCAGTAAAGACGACAGTCCAATGCTTTTTAGCATAGAATAAATACCTCTGAAATTTTTTCTTTGTGTATAGAAAACCAACACTGTAACAGTGGCACCCCAAATAGTGAAGAAATTATGACTGAGCAGAAAATTTCACAAATGAGAACAATAGTATTGATCCTTTCTAATCCAGTCTCTAAAATTTCCACAAGTGACTGTTTGAAGCATGAAGCACTTTTAAGCTATCATGCAAGGTGCCCTGGCAGTATTGCCTTAATAAATTGTCACTGGAAGTGTCTTTATATACTTCATTATCAAGAGTAGCATAACAGGTTTCACCATGCTTTAGTACCAAGGGAGTACCCTTACTACCATAATCTCATTGACTTGGCAGAGCAACAACTAGAGGCGTGTGAGGACAGCCTGCTAGCCCAGGCTCATCAGCTCTGGGCATGGGGCTGAACTGTGTTCCATCAATGTGGGCACAGGGATCTCCACACACCTCCCCCAGCCTTGTTTCAAAGGGGAATGAGTAATGTCAATTAGATTCCTGCAAATATTTTCTCTGGGTTAAAGCTAGATAATCTATGCACACTTGCACTTGTGGATTGCCTTAGTGTTTACAATTTAGTGTTTACAAAGGCATAAGTGAGCTGAAATTAATTAGTAGTAAATTAACGTAAACTCGAGCTTAGCAATACATTTGAAGAAGTGATGAAAAGGGAATAAATCTTTAATCTTCTGTGGGCAAAAATACCACAGAAGGAGGATTCTGAATTTGAGAGCTTAGAATTTCTCTGGATAAGGAATGTTTGCACTGCAGCAATACTGCTCTCTTCAGAGAAAAACGCAACAGTAGCTGTACATCTCCCAGTTACTGGCAGTCTTGGGGTTCATTTCCATGGCAAACACAGTAATATACTGTACTCTGGACATTTTTGTCATACATACATGTCTCATCTGTCTTGGTCTTGCTACACGGTTTTACCTAGCAGGATCACATGCTGCACTCTGTTACTCCATGTGCTACACCAGATCGTGCTGCTTTTTACATCAGCTGCGTATGTAGTGAGCTGGAAGAGCATCTGCCAAGCTACAGATCTGTTCTAATGTCAGCTGGCTTCTTATCTGGCTGGTCATTGGGCATGCTTGCTCCCAGGGTATATTAATTTTTGAAAGTCAGATATTTGCTGTCTGACTTGAGGTTCTATCCTTTGGAATTCCTGAACTCTTTCCAAAAAATTTCAACCCCACCCCATTTAAGACCTACCTCATAGGCTCCTTTTAGCATGAGGGGTTGTTCAAGTCCTGTCATAAACCAGGAGAGGATTTTGTTTCTTCTGCATTTTGTTACAAGGCTACTCTTCTGACAGCCAGTTCCATAAGACAGTGGTGCAGTTCTTTCCTGGACTTTCTCACCAATGTAGCTAGGCTTGCTGTCTCACTGCAGGTATCTAACTCTATAGCTGCAGCAGTCGTTTTCTTGTAGGTGCAATAGGCTATCTAAGACTAAATACCTGTCTTAGAGAGATATCTATCCTATCACCAATGGAAACCATTTCAAACAAATCAGTGTGCTTTATTAAGATCCCAGTGCTTTAGGTGCTGGCACTGCAGCTCACTCACTGGCGGAGCCATGTCCGACCTCAGCTATGACAAGTGTTTGTTTCTATAGGATGTGAACAGCTCTTGCTTTTTGCAGCTGAAGAAAAACTTTGAGGACAACTGTGTGCAGTTAACCTTGGCTAGACTTGCAAAAATGAAATATGCTTCTGCTTTACATTCACTAGAGCCTTACCACAAGGGACCCACATCACAGACAGCTTGCAGTGCCTGTATTGGAGCAGATCAAACAATCTGTTAGCAGGAATTAAGTTACCCAGAAGTTCTTAGTGTACCCTTCATTATTTCACTTTTGGTGCTGCTCAGAGCTCCCTTGCTCACAGCTGCTGCTGTCCCCATGTGATGCATCTTTGTGCTGTGTGCAGGTGACCATCCTGAGGGGCACAGCTCCTGGACGGGACACTGGGACAGAGCATGGAAATAATAACTACTGACTGTAACATCTATGTCAAAAACAAACCCAATTACTATTGAAGATTTCACACAAGGAGTCATAGATGGCTTGGGTTGAAAGGGACCTAAAAATCATCTAGTTCCAATCCCCTGCATGGGCAGCATTGCCAGCCACCAGATCAAGCTGCCCAGGGAACCCATCCAATCTAGCCTTGAACACCTCCAGGGATGGGGCGGTCACAAATTCTCTGGGCAGCCTCAGGCAGCCTCAGCACCCTCAGAATGAAGAATTTCTTTCTAATGTCTAACCTAAACCTCTGCTCTTTCAATTTAAATCCATTCCCTATTGTCCTATTACTATCTACCTACGTAAAAATTTGGTCCCCCCTCCTGGTAATAAGCTCTCTTCAAGTATTGGAAGATGACAGTGAGGTTTCCATGGAGTCTTCTCTTCTCCAAGCTGAACAAGCCCAACTCCCTCAACCTTTCTATTACCTTTGACTAATAAAATTGCAGAAGACTGAAGTGTAAATCCTCTACAAATACTTGGTGTATTTCTTCAATTCTTATTTGAGTACAGGGAGAATTAATGGTGTATCTCAGCATATGTCTTTATGAGGATTAGGATCTGTAAATGAGCTGAAGGAGGAAATGCTAGAGCTGTGGAAGGAATCTGGTCTTTGGTGGCCTCTTCCAAGTTCTACTTGGAGAGCCCCATGTGCTGGGACACCAGGACTGTCCCTGGTTATTTTGCTAACCTTTGAGGTAATTTTTTCTCGCAATTGAAAGAATTATGCTCTGCCCCTATCATAACCAAATACAAAAAATTGCCAGCAGGTGGCATGCAAAGGGTGCTGTTTCTGATGGCTTTTTTCTTTGGTGGGGTTTCCCCTTAAAAGTACAATTAGTTAGAAATGGGAGCTTAAAAGATAGTGACACGAAAATATGCTGTTTGCTGAAAGGCATCAGATTGCTGCTTCAGCATCAGTAAGAGAAACAGACCTCTTTTACTACTTCCCAAGAAGTCACAAAACTCACTCCCATTTCAGGAGCTCATTGCAGAGCTCTGGAGGCTATGCCTGTTTGTTTGCTGGAGCTGAAGCACAGCGTGCTGCCGGGTGCTGGCCCTTCCCTGCTCAGTGCTGTGCAATTGACAGCGGTGCTTGATTTCTGCATGATGGCAGGCAAGAATGACAGAAAATACAAGGCACTTTGTTTTGTGGTGCCATTCCAAATTTTTCTGTGACAACAGGTCAACAGGCTGGCCTGCTGCCATTGGGAAACCACGTTTGGATGAAAGAAATACTATTTTTTGTTTGTAGCCTTATTACAAATGTCTGGGTTTAAGAAACTTCTGCTTCTCCCACATTAACGCTCTAGACAAATCTTGAACCACCTTTGTGGCAAGCCCTAACAAACGCTGTCACTTTGACCTAATCCACTTTTCTGCACAGCTGTGCTAAAGTCACCTTTAGTTTTATCACATTTTAATGCAAACAAGGCCGGAAGGGTGCTTGTTTGGATTGAAGAAGCTGTGACAATTCGTCTGAATGGGAACTTCAGTAACTGGGAAGAAAAATGTGACAGGGAGCTTTATCACTGCATTGTACACAACAATCTGAAAATTATTGCTTCTTTAGGGGCCTATTCTCTCCCTGAGGCCTAGCACAGCCTATGCTAAGCAGCTAGACAGGACTGTGAATGGTTTGCCAGTCCTAAAGACAGACTTTAATTCTATTGTTTGTGGGTATCCCTGACTTTCCTAAGAGGATTCAAAGACAGGCTGCAGAACAGGACAACCAACATAAGACTTTGGTTGATCTTTAAAATTCAAGTAGAAAAGAGCTCTTCCCTCAGCACTCTAAAATTGGTCAAATTCCAACAGTGTTTGCTTTCAAAATTTGCATTCACTCAAAACTAAATGAACTTGCAAAATGTGCTTTGTTAAGTTGTTTTTATAAGTTTGCGTAACCACTGATTTCCTGTAACAGCATGAATAAAGTGGGGATGAAAGATTTTTCTTTTTAAAACCTTGAAATTACCAGAGTAAGAGGAGTATTTTAGAAATTATACATATATAAACATTTACCAAATATGGGCAAATATTTATATAGGTACAGGTCATGTTTGTACTTTATTAATATATGCTTCAGTTAAATTCCAAGTGAAACTGGACAAGTGCTTGAACGTCAAAAAGCTTTATCACAGACTTGGGTAAAGCTATTGCAAACCGAATATTTAGAGTATTTGCAGAACAGAGTTGAATGAATCCTCCTTGAGGCTATAGAGTAAAACCTTAGATAGAGGGGGAAATAAGGGATTCGATCTCCTAGGAGACAGCAAACTGCAGTTCAGTGGGATCACAGCAGCTCAGGACTGCTGTCTCAGAGCTGCCAGCAGAACTGGCAAAGCAGTGCACATTGTGAAGGGCTTGCTGCCTATTCCAGCTGCAAAAAAGAGCAACTCCAGGAATGTGTGCACCTGCCTGGCCTGATGGAAAATAGCAAGTGAAACTCCTTCAAGAGCTGGACATCTCCAGTTCAGAGTGAAATGTCTAAAACAGATATGAAAATACCACACTGTGGCACAAATGTTAGATATGTACTTAGCTAATACTAACCTCTTGCAGCTGGTATGTATTTAGATGCTTTGTGACAGTGCAGGCATAATGTGTAGTTGGGAAAACCTCCTCCTTAATGCAAGTGCATACAGGTAGACAGAAGGTCAGGGCTCAAAATGCCTCTGATCCCCTGAGAAATCAGCCCTTGTATTGACAAAGATTGCTAAAGGATGAAATTGGTGCATGGTCTTCTCCCTCTTCCACACTGCCCTTAGTTGGTAACCATGCAAGAATAATGGCAGCACTAAAACCCTGAAGTGATCTTGGAATTTGTGCTATCAGACAGAAAAGGTAGCATCTACCCAAGCCACCTTTCACCAAATCTGCTTCAGAAGTAACGTAATCCAATAGCTATTTATTTTCTTTAAATACTCTGCTGTATGCGCAGTGGCTGGGAAATATTTTATTGTGAAAAAGTGATTTTCTGGGAGAACTGTAAGGAAATAAGCATCTTGGGCTTCTGTAGTCTTTAACAGTAACAGCAGATCATAGCAATGCGATCACCTTGGTTGTTTGTAGAAGCCCTGTGCTTTCTGGGGTGTATGAGACATTGAGTTGGCACTTAGGGCCTGGGAAGAAAGTCCTGTTGTAATTGGGAATTACAGAGTGAAAAACCCAGCAGCAACTTTTCCTACAGAAGTCGGAGGGGTTTGTCACACAGCTGTGGACAGCTCCTCGATGGCTCAGGCAGGTGTAAGGCCTCCATGGAACCCCCATGGGTCTGCTCAGGGCACCTGGCCTGAGGCACACAGTGCCTGTGGAGGCCAAGCAAGATGCCCAGGTTGCCACCCTCAGTCTGACTGATACCCTGGCTGGAGGATATTCTAATCAGTTTCATCAATATCTAATTAGTTTCGTTACTTAGTAGTATCATGACACAACTTTGCAGTAGAAGTGGGATGCTTCTGCCTGGATCCTCAGGATTTTACCCAGGTGACAGCTAAACATCTTTCAAAGGCACCTGCAGTCCTGCAGAGGTTGCCTCTTTTCTTCAGTGTGTTACATGCACCTTAGCCCTGCCCACTGTCTATGTCAAGCTATAAAACTTTCTTCACGCTACTGGATATGCTATTAGAATTCTCTAGTTTTTACGACTTCTATGCCAAGACTTGACTGCTGTGTGTGGCAATTGCTACATCATATAGACTTTTCAGGTCTTTCCTTTGCATCTTCTTATCACTTTTGCCAACAATTGCTCGTCACCTTTCTTAAACAGCATGTCCTTAACTTTCCATGTATTCAAAAGAAGAGAAAAGTGAAAGCTAAAATTGTCCACTAATTACTTGCAGGTTAGCCCAAATATTTACAAAGTGGAAAGTAGGAAGGAGACGCTTGGAGGCAGTTAGGGCTAAAGAATTGGGCAAGGTCTTTTCAAACAAACCAAATGAAACCACAACTACAGAATCCTCTGTTTTTTTCTACAGGAATTTCAAATTATCCTCAACTTAGCACACTTGGAAAAAATGATTCTTCTCTTCCTCTCTGCATACTTGGCTGCCTTATGCTGACTGTACTTTTTCTGGGTAAATTGGTAAATTCTTAAGCTGGGGTCTGTTCCTGTGCTCAGTGCATCTCTAATGGATCTGGTTATGCCCACAATAGCTCTACACTCAAACCACTGTCATGGACTTCATTGCAAGCTAATTAACCACAAAGTGAGTTACAAGTCCCAAACTGAAAACATAATGAAAATCAAGGTCAATTACCTAGTTGTAGGAGAATAGGAGGAGTCTTCTGCATGAGAGTTCACATTAGTGTTCCCACTCTGTTGAAGACTGCAGTTTTTAATATTTAGTAGGATTATATCTTTTAAAAGCAGGTTTTAAGTCTGCTCAGTTATGAGGTTGTGAGTGGTCTTCATACTGATTTTTAAGTTGTTAATTTTTTTTAACAAGTTAGTACCCACTAGAGCCAGACTACAGAATGAGAAAGAATAAAATTCTTCTAATTCATTCTTGGAGAGTATTCCAGCAGTTGGGATTTATTCCCAGGATTATAGGGATGTAGAGTTAATTTCTGACAAATCTCAACAGTGTATGGGAATCAGCTTTGAAGGATTAGATCTTTGGGCAGTGCCAGAGCTGCTATTCCAGAAAGTATTTCTTTGATTTCTTACAAATAAAGCCTGTAGGTTTTGGCCAAAAACTGGAGGATAATAAAAGTCATGTTCAATGATATTTGAGACTGGGGGTTGATGAGATAAGAGGAGCATCTGTACATGTTACATCAAGAAGGAAATTCCATTTAATTGGAGACCACAGTCTTTTTATTTGTGTTCTGTTAGGGATGATGTTTTAGATTTCACAGCATTATTATCATGAAAAAAGACCAATCATTGTCTACACAGTTGCAATCCAATATATAAAAACATTATTTTTAAAATTGCTAGTAAAGTCTATAGATTGGGTCATTAGATTCATGAAGACAAGTGATGTGTCTGAAACTGTCACAGCTCTCTCCTTGTCATAGATCTTTCATCCAGAAGGTTTATATGAGGTATATTTTAGCTTCATGGTCATGACTAGAGCATGAAAGGAAGTCTGTAATTTTTGCTCACTCTCTCCTAAAGCAGAGGTTCTAAGGGAGTCCTCTCAAATGAACTGCAGAAATCGACCATGAGTCCAAGCGGCTTTTTAGCTGAAATTCTTATTTCAAAGTAGCTATTTCATGAAAGAGTGAATAAAAATACATTGTGAAAGTCCTGCTAGATGATACTCTCTGTTATTACATGTCTGCTGGTTTGATACACCCAGCCAGTACTCTGCTCTTCCTAATCTTTGCAGGGTTTGTACAGCATGCTTGGTAATGAGCTCTGCCAATGGCTGTGCTTATCCTGCTCTTCCCTTCCCACCTGGTGCCCTTGGACAAGTATAAATGGGGTCAAAACTTGGATCTCCTGTTCAAGCTTGCATAGCAATTTAATTGCTAAGTGCAAGCTAGAAACAAAATCCCACTTGCTTAATTTTGTGAGCTGCCTGGAGGGAAGTATGTGGCTTTTCAATAAAAGAGATGTGAGTTTTCTGTGCACTGGAAGAGATCTAATATATAGGAAGTTAATATTGTTAGGAATTGCTTTTCAAGATTAATATTAGCCTACAGTATCATATGGGATTCCATTCAGATTTGGAAGTACTGGTGGAAACCTCACTGCAGCTCAGAGTGGAGGGGACTACATGTGGATGATGGCAAAACCCCCCAAAAAATAGGGCAGTAAGAGCAGCAGAACATCTAATTCATTAATGCATTGTGTATGAACTCTGCAGAGACTGTAGTGTGAGGCATGTTGTGCATAAGGGCACGTGTACCATTAAAATCTCTCAAGTCAAGTATGTTGCATGTTTTTTATCAGTGCACTAAAGATTCTATGAACAAAAAGAAGCAGTCTGAACATAAAGCTTTGATTTTGTGTGAGAGAATTGTAACTTAGCTTCTGTAGCTTTTAGCTTGCGTTGCAGCACTCACTGCTGTGCCTTTTCTTTGCATTTTCAACTTTCTTCCCAGCACATGAAGAACATTAGTAGTTTCTTGGTGCGTGATTATATTTATCTTGCACTTTATGGAATTGCTGTGGTCTCAATTTCACACTATTGTATTTTCATCTCTTCAAGCACGTTTCATCAACTCTACTTTCCCCTGGCATCTCCTTCCTGCATTTCTATACTGATAGAAGGAGGGAGTGAGTTTGCTTTGCCAGTGGCTTCCTTTCTTCTGTCCAGGATAGGCTGTCTCCCTCTTCTGATTTCCCCAGCTGAGACAGTCCCACCTTTCACCCAGCCAGATCACATCCCTCACTCAAAATCCACGTGCTGACTCTTCTTAACTTTCCTCCAGCAAGATCCAACATTACAGCTTTGCTGTGCTGGCTCATCTGATAACTACTTGTCCTTCACTCTCTGATCTTACCTATTCCATTTTCTCCATGTATTCAAATGGAGCTCATTCTGTCTCTTTTCACCCTCTTCTGCAATATTTATCTTTTATGTCACATGCTCCCCAATCTCATTTTCACAGCAATATGGACTTTTCTCCATAATGATAAAGCAATCTACCTCTGACTTCATGTGATTCCAAGTGCTTCCATTACATCCCAGTTTTTTCCAGTGTTTCAGGCTCAAGTCAGTACTGTAACAACTGAAATGATCGACAAATCATCATTTCACCTCACCATCACCACTGCTTTCTGTCAATAAGTTTCTTTAGTAAATTCTTCTGCACCTGTCTGTTCTTTATTTGGGAAGCACATTACACACAGGCAACACTGCTAGCCTTCCAGAAGCCTCTTTCCAGCCCCCTCTGTAGAGACGTGTGATGAAAAGCCAAGGTGGAGGTTGTAAGGCAGATAGCTAGCTAAGAATGTTTGCACTGTTAATTGTGGTAAATCTTGTGGTAAATGAAACATTATCTATTTGTGCAATAGTCTCTCTGGAAAACAAGGAAATGAACTTTCATTTTGCTTTTGGGCTGTAAGATGCTCTTGACTCATGTCTTGTGTAACTGCACAGGTCAGGGCAGCAAGAGAGTATTTTGAGGATAAATGAGTATGTGAAAATGCATATTGCATTTTGACTTTTACAGAAGAAATTATGAAGGTGGGGGTGACAAATTCTACCTTGATACCAGCCCTGCCAAAAGGCTAAATGGTAATTATGAGGATTTTGGAAATGTCTTGGTATAATTAGATCCTAAGTATTTGAGATACCAAATACAAGGTTCTTTATGAGCTGGCCAGGGATTCATATGGGCAATTTCTATTAATGGAACCTGTTCTGGTGCTTCTGCATAGCTCTGATGCTGCTGTGTACTCACTCACTTCAGCTCTGTATAGTTATGTTGAAAATAAGCAGTGTGCTTTTCCCATGGTTTGGAAATTTAGCTTTGTGTAGTATTACTTACAAGTACCTCATTGGTTCGTGGCCTAGAATCCATGAGCAAAAACTTTTCCATTTGATAAATATTGTAATTTTAGCTACTACCACCACCACCAACAACAAAAGTCTAAAAAAATGCAAGTCACAGTGAGATAAATACATTGGTGCTGTTTTTCTAATGTTCGAAATACTTTTTAGTTTGGTTAACTTTTCTGACCATTGGTTGAATGTAACTAGGCCGTAGCTGAAGTGACCTCTGTAATATGGTATACTGACAGATTAGCTTTTGAAGTCTTATGTTTAGTGTTTCAACAAGCATTTCAGTAGACATGCAACAATGCAGTCTCAGCAGATGCTCGTCTCTTCTTCAATTATTGTTTCAATTTTTAAGTACAGCTGCAATACAAATGCTTCATTTAAATTTTTCTTAATTTGTGGATACTGTGGAAGTTCATTTTAAATTTCCAGTGACTTCAAATGTTTCAATGTTGGCATTAAGGTTCATTAAGTAATGTTTTTTTCAAATAGTAAGTAATTAGAAAGAAGCTGTTTTGCTCAAGATATCTTAGCAGGAGCCATATTCTACTTGTTCTGTCCATTACTGTAAGTAATTAGATTGGCATTTCAGATGAAAAATGATATTAAAGGCTATTTTTCTACATAAAAATTAGAAATATATATAGACAATAAATGGAAAAATATTCTAGCTAAGTGTTGCATAAATGCGTAATGAAGAATTGGATAACTTAGGTCTCTTGGTCTGAATTGCTGTAGCTATACTGTCTGTCCCAAGGCACCAAGTGAGTCATATTAACCTACTGTTACTTTGCTTTGTACTTTTTTGTTTTTAACTTCCGAACGCTTGCAGTAAAGCAGCACCAGGGGACGAGAGGATCTTGCTGCAGGGCTGCTGGTTGGTTTATATATTTATTTTCCAGGGATCTGTCTGTCTCTGTGCTACAGACTTGTGTGGTAGCTGCATAGAGTAACCGGAGATTAATATTCTGGAAACCACAATTTATGATAGCTGCGATCGCACAAGTATCAGCTGACGATACTGTGTCACGTTTTATTTCAAAGAAGTAGCGGTAACAATGGCTTATAGTAATAACAGTAATGCTCCTATCCCTGGGGGAAAGGCAGAGAATGCTATCTTGCCACATGATCTCATTTCTTTTAAGCTTTGCACTAACCGCTGACATATCACATAAATGCCTCCTTTATTACCTGCCAGTGATTGTCTTCTGTATTGGGAATAGCCTCCGGAACCCACGTCCACATGCCAGCAAAGTGCTTTGCTTACTCCATGTGAATTTGTCTCTGTCTGGCGCTCCATGAGGCCCCTTTATACACCTGAGCATCCTGACTACCTTGGGTAGCCTAAATTACACTGCCTCTGAAAGGGCTTTGTTCATGTTCCTCCGTGGAGCTGGACTGGGAGTTGGCACAAGCCAAGGCTATGTTTCCATATTTGCCAAGTAAGTAATTTGCCATTTTAGTTAGGGGTGGGTGTTTAAGTGGTGTCCGGCTAGTAATGTAGTCTGGCCACACATCTTTGCAAGGATTCTGGCTCTTATCATTTTGATTGCTTTTAAACAAAAGCAGCATTCAGTCACATCACTTCCCTTATCAGCTTGAGAGCAGATAAAATAGTTATTTCTCAAATTGCTTCTCTCTCTGGTTTTAAATAGACCTATGTAGATATGTTTCAGTCTTTTTAGTCTGTAGACACTTGTTTCAAGTAAACAGAAGTTCATATTCTGTTTTATATGACTATTCATCCAAACTCCATTTCCATTTGGACAAAGCCCATTCTCTGTCTTTCATTACACCATGTTTTAACCTGTTCTGTCCAGCCCTCCTTCTGTTAAATGTAGGGGAGAAAGTAGCATGCAAGTCAGTGAACATTTTCCTCCAGTGCTGATGGTCTGCTATACACACAACTCCTCAGGCTAGTATGTCGCTGGTGGAATAGGCAGATGGCACCATTCACCTTCAGGGTTGGTTTTTTTCCTTTATTTCTCTTCAATTTATAATTTTCAAAAGGCAATGGTAACAGCAAACTGCTGTGTCTGTTTTCTCTTCCCATCTGCTTTGCAGCTTTCTACTTAGCATAATTTCTCCAGGCCTCTCAAGATCTGCATGTCATTCTCTCCATTTCTGTTCTTCCAGCTAAGCCTGGAGGCAGATTTGCTGGAGCCCATTAGCACAGCTTTCCGTGCAGCCAAAGAGATGAGTTGGTCATTCACCAGTCTCAGTTTTGATCCCCATGGAGGTCCTTCCAGCATTGCCTCTGCCTTGCATCATGGTACCACCTTGATCCTTTCTAGTGGTTCCTGGAACTCTGCTCTGACTCCTAAATCTGTCTTGCAGGTACCTGGTTGTTCATGCACGGCTTCTCAATGCTTTTCACACAAGAGCAGTGCAAGCATTTCCAAATTGTCATCTTAGTTTTTCTTGCCACAAGCACTCTGCAAAGAGCCTATTTGTTAGTTACAAACATTGCAGAACATTCAGTAAGCAGAACTGGAGTTCTGCAGCCTTTTCTCTGAGCTGTGATTTTGTTCGAGTTATTTGGGCTTCTTGCAGATGACAAACTATGCAACTCTACCAGTGGGGTACCCTGAAAAGAATGAATTGGTCAAATGCTACTTTTAAATATTTTGGGATAAAGCATTCAAGGACTTATTTTCCTCTCAATATTATATCCATTTTATTCCGTTCATATAATCTCTTCCTGCTGAAATTATGACCAAAGATGCACTTGTATGCTATGGTTTCAACTGCATAAATATCTACTTCACTTCTGTTGCCACTGCTCAAGCTGTCTAAACAATGGCTGTGAAGGATGGTAACAACTAACATGGAATAACCCTGGGAAAGTATAATAATGCAAACTTAGAATGGGGGCGAGGGAAATTGTCTTATTTTCTTTTCTTCAGAAACATGAACTTACTTCCCCCATTTGTTTGCTTTAGTTTGCTGATTTGCCAGGTGCACGGATCCAGTAGACCAGGGCGCACCCAAGACATTTGCCTGGATGGTTTTCTTTCCTTTTGCATTGCTCTTCAGATCCTGTTGCATAAATTAACACGTCATTTTCCCACATTTGGCAGCGTACAGTCAGTGGTTAAAAGGTGCTTCGTTCTCTTCTTCGCTTGTGTTGAATCAACAGAGTACAGAGTTGGGTAGGATGCAGGTCTCAAGTATGAAGTGTTTTATCAAAGTATCTGAGTTTTCATGTTCTGTTGAGTATGAAACAATCATTGTTTCCTCCTGTTTGCTCATAACTAGGATAGTAATGAGTTCTTGCTTCTGCAGTTATTGGTCTTGTTTGGTACTTTCACAAATTTTTAATTAAATGTTTCCTTTTGGTAATCTCTGTTTTGTACTTGCCAACTAGTAGGCTTTTTCATTTAATCTGAGTCCTGTGAAAAATAAATACCACAAGTTATCCCTTCAGTATGGGGATTGTTCTGCCCCTTGTTCTGTGCAGAACTAGAGGTGATTGTGAATCATTAAAAATGCTACCCCTGAAATGAGCACCAGCGCAGCCCACAAGAGCTGGGAAGTTTTGGTCCAGTGATTATAGGAAGTTGTGACTTTTGAGTGACACATTAAACCACAGTTGTATTTTTGAAGAACAGACTGTCTTTTACTTTACTTACTTAAAATTCTGCATGGAAGGGGTGGCTGATTGTTTTGCAGATGATTTTTATCATTTCAGTCCCTAGTGGTACTTCACATTTAAAAATACTGTTAACTGATGTAAGTATTGTCAGCATCATGATTTAAAATGATTGCAAAGCAGTCGTCCCTTAGCTGAGGAACGCATTCCTTTCCTGAGTGTCACAAGTGCCTTTGGTTGGCTTGCAGTGGAGGATGAAGAGCTGGAAGATTAGAGCGTCTGTCCCTTGTGCTTTCAAAATGAATTTTCATTCAGTAGTGGCTAAAGCTGGTGGACAGATGGCTTCAAAAAGCCCTTTAACTAATACGTGTTGCCAGCCCTACATCCTCTCTTCTGTTAAACATTTCATTCATTATGCAGTTTGAAGAAATGGTGAGAGCCAACTCTTTCTGCCAGTGTCACCCCTGCACGTAACTCCCCCTTCATTCCAAAGAGCTGTCAAGAGGCATTTTTCTTCGAAAGGGGTGGCAATCTAAGTCTTGCTACAATCAGCTTCTGAAGAGGAAGGGCCACGCATTCAGCCAGAGCAGTAGTATTTGCTGGGATGGAATTATAAAAGAGAAGAAACAAGAGGAAAGAAAATTTCAAAGGGTATCATGGGGCTCAAACAGTTTCATCAGATGGAGTGTGTTGCACAGACTTTGTTTTAGAGATCAGTGTACACAGAGAGCGCCTCAGGTGCCGTGTGGGTTACCGACGAGGGAAAAGAGAAATGCAGCTTTTCCATTCTGCATGAGTTTCTTAATGGCTTCAAGTAATTAGAGGCTGCGGAGAAATAGTGGCTATTTTTCATTCCATGTCCCATTTTAATTCAGCTCAAAATCACCTGTTGGTAGAAGAGGAAAAAATCAACTGCTGGTTCTGCCTCTGGTTAAGTGTTCCCTTAAAAATGCAAGGAATGAGAGTTCCTCTGGGAACTGTGATCTCAGCTTCAGCAAACAGCTCAGCTGTGGGAGCTCAGGCACGGCCGTGCCTGGGGCAGCACCGGGTGCCAAGCCCTGGGCTGCAGAGAGAGGCTCTTCCAGATGCTCTGAATAGCTCGAGTGTGCCTACGTTATATTTCACTGGTTTTTAAAGTATTCAGGAAAGCTTCTCATGAGAAGGTGCTGATTTTAACTGAAGTGCCAAAAGATGTTTCTTGTCTATTCAGCTGTCAATAGGCACGTGCTCAGAACAAAAGGTCAGGATGTGGACAGTTTGTAGCTGCGTTCGCTGAGCACGCAGCCCCGTGAAGGTGGTTGCCTCAGGTTCTTGAAGAGAGCTGCTGAGCTCACCAAGGCTGTGTGCTCTCATCCATAGGAAGAGAAAAATTGCTTTTATCCCAATGAGAAATGAAAACTGTACTTCTTCTCTTATGTTCCTCCTCCTTTCCCATATGCATGTGCATCCAATATTGATGTGCACTGGAGTTTCCTGATAACATGGTGTCCCCACCATGGAAAGAAGGGAAGGAAAAACAGGATCTGCATTCTGATATTGTCTGTGATATCTTCTTGTTGTTAATGTTTCTGTGAAGTATAAAACGTTTTAGAGTAACTCCAATCATTCAGAGTAAATGGAAATAGACAGGGAGAGGAAATATATTACTTATTTCAAAGCACATTCAAGCTTCTTTAAATTTGAGGAATTTAAAGCATTCAAGTTTTCTGGCTGCTTACTATGAGGAGAAAGGACAGGAATTTTTCCCCAATTGTAGTAAGATTTCCTTAAGTTGCAACAATTTTTTTTTTAAGTGTTTACAATTCTAAGTCAGTTAACTGATCACATGAGAAGCTCTAAACATCTTGGTGTTACTGGTGCACAGATCATGAATACGTGTGAAAAGCAGTTCTGTGGATAAATTTTGACTCCAGTCATGACTTGTGAGTAACTTCACTGCACTCTTGATATGTCGGGCTCTGCAAGCAGAAGATGGACTTTGGTGGGACTGCTTGGTGTGAGTGCTTGTGTTCTAAAAATTAGTGCTCTGTTTTGGAGCACCAAATTCATGTTTCTGTACACTTCATAAAATGCAGAATTTAAGTTTAAGGCTTCATACATCTGTCATTTTAGGGGAGATGAAGTATATATATTCTTTAATGATTAAAATAATTTGTCTGTCTTACATTAGTTAAGAACTTGGGAAATTTTGTTTCTTCACTGCAACGTGACTTTGCTCCAACTTTATTACCAAATTCTTGGTACGCAAAACCAAGGGATATGCTTTTAGTGAGAGTTAGGTGAGATTTTGCTTAAGTGATAAGTCAGAAATCAAAATAAATCTACATTTTGATACCTTCTTCTGTGCTCTACACACCAATCCCATCTTTCCTTTTGTTTTGGCTATCTGAGCAGTCATTGTCTCCTAGTCTCAACTTCTTTCCACTGGAGGAGCAAGAAAATTACAGACACAGTTTCTATACAAAATCTGATCAAATAAAATATTTCTGAAACCTGCCTCCCTTTACGGGTGATACAGAAACAAGAGATAGCTCTTAGTGGAAATTCTCACAAGTTGGCAGGGGACCATGAGCCTAACTGAAAAGGAGGTGAAGTATGAATTTCACCTAAGAATTCTTTTGAAAAAAGCTTGTGAATTCCAAGACAGCAGGGAGTATGAACTGTTCAAGCTAGCTGTGAAAAAAAAGATGCTGCCAAAAGTTGCATAGCGAAAGACTGAATACAATTCATCCACTTGTAAAAACCACGATTACATGCAAACTGACCAAATAATCTGTTAATTCCGAAGATATGTGTTCTGCACAAGCAAATTGTGCACACTGTCACCACCAACAGAAAGCTGGAATACAGCATTTTGCTTGGAACAGATCAGTCACCAAAGCAGGATCCGTCCCCTAAGCAGGGAAACAATGAAATTCTGTGGGGCCAGAATCAAAGAGTCGTAGAATTGCTCAGGTTGGAAAAGACCTTAAAGATCATTGAGTCCAACCACAACCTAACCATATTACCCTAAACTCTAACAACCCTCTGCTGAATCATGTCCCTGAGCATCACATCCAAATGGTTTTTAAACACATCCAGGGATGGGGATTCAACCACCTCCCTGGGGAGCCTATTCCAATGCTTAACAACCCTTTCAGTGAAGTTTTTCCTGCTATCTAACCTAAACTTACCCTGGTGCAACTTTAGGCTGAACCCAGAAAGAAGGAAGAACCTGAGATACTTTGAGGGGACCTCAGGTTCATTCACCATAATTTGAGACAATATTTCCAACAGCAAGTGTGAGAACACCGTGGTAACCCCACAGCAGCAGGCTGTACCTAGCATGGCTGGTACTGCTACACTGACCTGCCAGGTTCTTCATGGACCGCATTGCATCTCCCATAGAAAAGGGAAGTAGTATCATTCATAAAACTGTATACATCTGTGATTTGAGTGTTCTGCTATCCAAACTCATTCAATCACCAAGCTAATTTGGCCTTAAACCATGCAGGGCTCAAATGACAAACCAGCAGAATACTTCAGTGGACACTGTAGAAAGCACCTCAGAAATATCTCAGACACTACTGTGATTTCATAGTTATTGATTGCTGATGTTCAAGCCTTCATGGGAACCAATCATGATGTGCTATGGGGAGAAATGGAAGCTATTTCAGGAATTTTGAAAAAGGTAGCAACACATGAAATTCAAGAAATATTGCTATGTTATGTCAGAAACTATACGTTTTATTTTTTATCTCTGCTGGAACTGAAAATTATCAGTGTAATGTGTAAAGTCAGAATGTATCCATTCTTTTTATCACCAGAAATCTCTTCTGAACTGTAAGCTAGTGTGAGTCCAGGTGTAAAATGCAACTTGGAAGGAGGTTCCTGTTATTGAAATGCATCTGGTCACTGAGATCAAAAGAGGTTTTGAATGGTTTCACAAGTGACAAATGAATAGGGAGGGATTTGGCAAAGAAGCCATAGGAAGGGGCAGTTCGAAAGGACCCAGTCATTCCCTGTTCCTGGATTAAATCAGAACAAATGAAAGACAATGAAATTCAAGAGAAGACTGAAATGTTTAAGTGATGGAAGATAATCTGTTCTGAGCCAAATCCTGCATTCCAAAACACCCAAATCTGAATTAACTTCAGTTCACAGCAGCATTAGTCAAGGACTTTAAATGCGTTAATATACAGGACAATATCAAGGAATGCTTCGGAATTTGTGCTGAACTGACTCAGCTCAGTTCCAGGACAGATTAAAACTGTGACTTGACTATGACTAATTTGATCTGTAGAAGTTGGGTTGGGAAATTCTGGGAGCTTCTTAGGCTGTCCTAATATTTTGGCTGCTTTTCCCAAATTCACAAGCACCAAAGGATTTAAATGCAAATTTTAGGTTTCATTGTGAGGCAACATCAAATGTATGAATCTATATCACATCAGAGCACAATCCAGATCACTGCTTGGTAGAAAAGGAGACTATGGCACATCTACATGATAAATGATAGCAGAATTAAGCAATCTTGTACAAGTACTTTGCCAGCAGTCACTGAGCCATATTTAGGTGAATCCAAGAATATTGCAGAACAAAAGTGCTGGACATGCTGTTGACATAGTCATGGTTCTTCAGTGCTCATCAGACATGACCTTATACATTATAGAGAATACCAGTAATCTTGCAATGCAGGCACATTTCAATGAAGAGGAAGGTGGTTTTTTTGTTTTCAGGAAGCGATAAATTCTTTCTACTGAAGAATTCTGTAATCTGAATATATAGCCTAATAAGAATCAGCTGATCGTGGCTATGCAGTACTTGTCTCCAATTTTCCTCTGTAGAGGTACAGATCTTCATGTTACTTTCTTCATAGCAAAGTTTCCATTTTAAAACTGGAACACTCACCTTGTAAATCCTATTTGTAATGCCTTATAGCTTAGAAAATGAGACAGTATGTCCTAAATCAATAGGCCCCCCACAAAAATGCAAGCCTCAGTAGTGTAATTATCATGTAATGACATTAAACTGTGAATTTAGCTTTCCTGTATAATAAGTGCCTCGGTGGCTGAGATTGTAAGTTAGTATCTAATACTGTGCATTCTATGGAGATCTTTTTTGTTCTGTGGTGGTGGTGTAATTTTTCCATTGCTGCAACATTAAACATAGCAGAACATCACTTGATTGCATTCTTCAGCTAGTCAAATTTCTCTGTGACTTCAGTCCACTTAATTGAGTTGAGCCACTGAGGTTTTAATAAGCAATTTTAAGAATGGACCACAGGGTTATTCCATAGAAGAAAGGAAGGTGTTTTCTCCCCTGGGTTGCTTATGAATACTGGTCTTGAAAGATGAAATCAATCTCATAACATAAGAAACTAGTAGAAGAAATTGTTCAGTATAATACGTTAAAGTACATTTTAATAGTTTAACTGAATAATAATTGAAAGTCAAATTCACATTCAGTCATTCTGTAATCCTACTTACCTTTGATTTTGTTAGTTAATGCTTTTCAATTGCCAAAGCAATAACTGCAGAAGAAGGGAATCATTCTAAGCTAATTACTTCCAAATATTGTGCTATTAATACCTCAGGCAATCCAGGAAGCTGCCTTCCATTTTAAGACTTCTATGGAAAAGAACTGGAGCTAGCCTAGAAAAAAGCTCAGGATGCTTTGGCATTCAGAAAGGTGGAGAAGGGAGAATGTGCAGGGGAGAAGGAGCTGTCAGGATCTGCCAGGAATTATGCATGCCTAGGCAAAAGGTCTGGAACTCGAGTGTTGCTTCACAGCAATGTGGTTGCATGGTGCTTGCAGCTGCATAAAATACAAAAGTCAGCCCCTACTTTAGTGGGATGCCATCAGATGAGTGTCACAATACATGCAGTATACATGTGTGCACACTCCATTTTCTATAGTCTGGAAATGGCATGACTCTTGGCACTGAGCAGCAGTGGAAAGACCCTCTGATGTGTTTCTTGTCATCTTCAGTGGCTGGGGGAAAAGGGGATGCAAGCTGGTAACTAAGGTCTAGTGGAGCGTGCCTGCATTCCTGCAAGTGTAGCAGCTCTGTGCTTCCATGTTGTGCCACATACACCTGAAGGTAGATTTGTCCCCTTCTGAGTCTTGCTGCACCTGAGAACCCTGTTTACTGGCAGAATAATCTGACTTAGCCTATTTAAAAACAGAATGCTTTCTTTAACTGTATTGGTGTTAACATGATACATATTTCCAGGAAACTCATAAAGGAAAACATTTTTTCCAAGAGATTCACTTAAGATTGCTAGTGCTGCAATGTAGGTAGGGTGCTGTGTGGCTTTAAATATTCTGGATATGTAGGGTGCTGGTATATGCCAGTGCTTCATTTTAGTAATAGTGAGATGTATCGTTGGCATAATCTTATATCTCAGTGGAAGGATTAAGGGGTATCAGGATGCTCAGCCTCACTCTATGACATTGTGAAGCTGTGCTATTTCTTGACTTGAGACATTCAGGAAGAGTTACACATGTAGAAGTTATTTTAGGTGATTGTCTCATTTAAGCAAATAGAAATGCTAATTTATGAAATGATCCAATCTCCATTCATCATTTCATACTGCATCAATCCAACTCCTAACTCCTAACCTTCAATGAGATGCAAGTCAGAACAGAATTTCAGCAGTTTTGTCCCTGGAAAATCAAAGACAAATCTTAGTAACTAAGCAGGTTAAGAATAAGCTTCTAATTATTAACATTCTTGAACAAACTACTGAGGAATTGGATGAGTGAGAAGATCCATAGCTGAGTTAATAATCACTTTTTGTTTATGCAACCATATCAACTTTTAGTTTAATACAATTTGGGCACATCATTGACTTACAGATGCAGCATATTGGAAACAAAGAACAGTTCTGCCTTGCTGGAATGAATTTGCTTCTTCATTATAGTCATGCAGGGAATGATGAGATGGTACTGGGAGAATACAGAAATGAGAGTAAGGAGAGAGGAAGCAGTGTATGAAAGAGGTAATATGGGGGAGGACATAAGGGATAGTCTAGATAGTTGTCTCACTTGTAAATGCAGTCTGTCTGCATGGATCGCTGCCTATTTATTCTGACCTCTGATTTTCAGAGGGAGAAATTAACTATCTGTGAGAAATAACTATCTTATTTCTTATTAGCTTCTGTGTGTATATTTATGTAAACAAGGTTAACAGTCTAGAACTTGGTTATGTGAGAAGTGAGAAGCTGCCTACAGCACATTTCCTTTCAGTAGCAGCATACCTAAGTGAGGAGCAGTTACAATCCGTGGTGACTGAATAGCAAAAGGACAACCCTGTTGATTTTATTCTGTTTTTTTTTTGTTTGTTTTGGGACACAGTTGTTTTTCCTTACTCTTTCATTTCTGAACTTCCTTCATTGCTTGTGTACTGCATGCTTACATAGGTTGCTGGTGTCTCAAAATACTGTTGTTATCTGATAGCTATATATGCATTTAATGTAAATTGTATCACTACATGCTGCAGGTCCTGCTGTGCTCTCAGAAGAAGGATAACTTCCTGAGATCTTGAGCCATAGATTGCACTCTGATGTCAAGTAGCCATCAAAACATATAAGCTCATAGGCAGATGACATACAAGGCCGTATTTATATTGGAGTGCTTGCCATCACTAAGGCAAGATTTCATTGTCCACTGTTATTCTGTGTAGGTTTTTTGCTGACCACAATTGACAACAACCATAGATATGATATAGTCACGTAAAGTCAAATTTAACATGAATAAATAACTTGCTCTGATTAAAGGTGCATTTTGTGGACATTGTTTATGCTCTTGGAAGTTACATTTTCAAGCAAATATACACAGGAAAGGTGGTATCATGTCAACAATAAGAAATTACAGAGATTAACTTCCTTGTCCAGTTTCAGTTCAAGGGCTGAAGCAGAAGCAGTGCTGCCTGTGGTATCTCCCTTGCTTCATTGGTTAAAGAAAATCTCTATTCTCTGGATGGAAGGGAGGGGAGATAAAGATATGATTATAAGTTTTTCTTGTGAAAACAATGTGTTGTTTATTAAGGTAGATCTGCAGGAATAACAGGAAATAGGTTTTGGGGAGAAGTACTGAAGAACAATGTATAAGTAATCCCAGGCCGTGATATATTTGGTTCTGCAAGTTATTAGCACTGATGGGACCTGGCTCTCTTTACACCAAACCAAACTCTGCATCTTCATTGATATCTTGTTTTATTTGATTAATTATCAAACTGATCCTTCTCTATTCAGTAAGAAAGAAAATGATAATTCTTCAATAGAGGAAAATATGTTGTCTTTAGAAGTGGAAGAGCTACCAAAGAACCTGTCCAAGCCTTTCCAGGAAAGTAAGAAGTTTTACATGCCTGTTGGTTTTCTATCAGTCCTTCTGGATTCTCAAGCAGGTAGTTGAATCTGCAGCTAAAAAGATAACTATCACTCCAGTGTGACTGGGAGCAGTTGGCAGGGTTATGTGCACGATCTGTAGGAATGAGTTCTGAAAGGCTGTGGCAAAGGTTTCCCAGTGCCAGGCACTGAATTTTGAAATGTGTGCGTATGCATGAGAAAACTGAATTCTGACTGCAAAACGCAAACACTGCTTGACTCCCCCAAAATGCTGCTGTTCTTTTTAATCATAGAATCATAGAATTTTTTCAGTTAGAAAGGACCTTTAAAATTCATCTAGTCCAACTCCCCTGCAGTGAACAGGGACTATCAAGTGGTGTCCAACCTGACCTTGAGTGTCTCCAGGGATCGGAGTCCAGCTCTCTGGACAACCTGTGCTGGTGCCTCACCGCCCTTAGTGTAAAAAACTTCTTCCTTATATCCAATCTAGACCTCCTCTGATGATTGATGCCAGCTCAATGATGCAAGAGAAGTTGGGTCTCAGGGATTTTACTCATTATGTACCTGCATTCATGCTGTTGAAGGCAGAGTCGTGGCAAAAATCCTATTCTTTTGTCAATGGTCTTTTTTTTCTAATCCACTGGAAGGTCAGATCAAAATTTATTTGGTGATTTTGTCCAGAAAGTCCTTTCAGAGAATTTGAAAACAACAGCAGTAATCACTACACCTATTTTTGAAATTTCTTTGCCCAAGTACTTGTCTGCTGGGTGTTTTGTCAGTGTTAATGTCTCCATTGCTGCCATTATTTCAGAACACTTGCAGTGCACAGCCTGACTAAAACACAAGCTGGGTGCAGAAAGCTTCACGCACAAGAGCGAGCTTGTTGGCTAGATTTCCCTGAGAGAAACTCCAAGGTGCCTTTGTAATGTAACCTTATTAATGATGGAAACTGAGTCAAAAGAAAGTATTGCAAGCCACTGAGGTTAACCAATATGCCACTTAAATATAACTGTAGTTTGTGTTATCTGTAACTGAAGAAGGTCATAGGATCTACCGTTTCAGTGGGAGTTTGCGGTGCCAACAAATTAGCATCAAAAGCTCTGGCTTGGCATACAGAGCAAGGGAATGACTGCAGCCTCTGAAACTTCTCAAGAGAGCTGCGAACGGAGAAGAACAAGCTCCCTCGAGCTTGTGATCTTATTGTCATTTATTACTACAACCCAGCTCTTGTTGCCAGCCTTAATGGGCTGAGAAACTGTCGGCTGAGCCTTAGAAAGCGAGCGGCAGGGCTGGGGATGCCAAGCTGGCCGGTGGGAAAGCAGACCCATGGGAGGTGGGCGGCTGGTGGGAGCATGAGGCCGCAGCACTGGGAGCGCGCCTGTCTCACTGCTTCACTGCTTCCTGCTCCAGGGCTTGGGCAGGGCAGCAACGGGCTTTCGAGAGGGTAGCAAGAAAACCAATTTACTTCTACAGTAATGAATTTAAGTGCTTTCGCCCTTTCTTTACAAGACTGGCTAAGAGGGCGAAAAAAGGGAGAAGGCAACGTCTCCCTCTTCTTCCCCTCCCTCTTGCAAAATCCTACATGCCCTTTTGGCAGAGATCCATCATTCACTTAATGTGTCCTGCTGAAATCAATTCATGTGTCAGGATTTGGAGAGAAAGAGACCAAGATTTGTTTGATCCCATCCACAGATCACTCAAGAGGATTCATAAAGGTTAGAGGAGGGAAAAAGAAAAAAGAAGACTGTTCAATTTCGTGTGATACATTAGAGAATGATGGATTCCAACAGAGAGGAAGAAAAGTCTGATTGTATAAACCAGCTGGTGCACAGTCCCCCAGCAGTTCCATGGAAGGAAATTTGCCTCCTTTGGCAACTGAAATCTGCCCTCTCTATAGTGAGCAACTGCACTCTGCTGTGCAGGGAGCTCGGGGCTGGAGGTGCTTTGCTGTGGGCGCTGTTGTCACCACGTTTCTCCTGGGATATGCACAAAGGACAACTCCCAGTCCATACCCCATCAGGGTTGGTCCTCCAGCCACTTGTCTTGGCTGACTTCATGTAATCTGGGAAAATGCCCCCTGCTTTAGGATTCCTTGGTGTCTGTCTGCACTGCCACATTCAGTTAAGTCAGCATAAAACTCACCTGTGTCATAAAAACTGGAAAGGGCTGTGGAGTGAAGAGAGAAACAAACATTTGGTCCGGATATCCATAACTGCCTGCTAATGAGAAGCACACAGTTATGAGCTGGACTGACAGCAGACAGCATGCTGAGAGGTTTGCATTTTTGCTGTTGCAGCAGACACAAGTAGGTTTTAGCTGTCAAAATTATTTTTAATTAAAAGCACACTTAAGTCCATTAAAAAGAAAGCAGTTTAATCTCACTTTTGAGATAAGAAGGATTGCTAGAAGTGTCAGTCAGCAGGATGCTCAGCAATACATAAGCTCACTACCACTACCCTTCTTGCTTTTTAGGCAGAACGTCAGGCTGGGAGGCTGGAGCTGTTCTTACTCTGGCTGCAGCTCTGCCCAACGACATTAACCTGCTTATGGGCTGATGAGCTGCTTTATAACTTCCCCATATGTAGTTCCTCTGGTAAATAGCAGGGGCCCGATGTCACGCTTGCTTAAAGCAATTTGTTGAGTTGTAAATATCACTGATCAATTCCTCTGACTAAATCCTGTGACCTTGGGTGTGATCCATAGCAGTGCTGACTTTAATGTATTTTCTAGCCTTAGCAGAAGTACTTTTAGCTGCCCTTTCCCATTAACTTCCCATCTCACTAATAAAATACCAAGAGAATTATATTCACCACTTCTGCCAATTCTAACCGGAAGCAGTTCTGACTCAGGAGCATGAAATGCCTTGCACTGACAGCTCCGGGCTCCTTCTGCCCTGGCTGGATCTGGCAGTACAGGTCCTCGGCATGGTAGTACAGCCAGACATATGTTACAATACAAGTTCACCCAACCACAGTGTCAGACTTCAATCTAAGGGCTTTTCCATCATGCCCAAGGCAGCCCAGGGAATGCGCTTCCTGTACCTGTGCTGGGTTTTATGGTGAGATTCCCCCAGCTTGAAGGCTTAAAGCTCCAAGTCTGCTCCTGCCCTCCCCCAGACCTGCAAGTAGGCACTTCTGAAAATGCTTGGTATTTGTTTCCACTTGATCATCTCCTGAAGGAGGAAAAATATTTTACTGAGTTATTTTATAGGCTTTTGGTGGGATGATTGAGGACAGGACGCTACTACCTGACAGGAAGGATATTTGCACTCAGGATTTTTTTTTCCTGACATTTGAGGTGATTCCAGTGACACAGGCCTACGTACTACTAAATAAATTATGTTTACACTATAGATCATGGGTCGAAAACCTGGGCAGAGCAGCTAGTTTGGCCAGGTTTCTCTGACTCAGACTGCTGAGCCCTGACACTATGGCAGTTCTATGTCCTCACACCAGTATTTTAAGTAAGGTCAAGAGCTAACGAGCAGAATGTGATCTGCTCTTGCTATCTTTCTGTGATAACATGCAAAATCTCTGCATGTTTGATTTTGCTTCTAGTCCTAGAATAGGATACTGGTGCAGTGGGTACTGGATACAGCCCTGTGGGAGTCTGGATCTCTGTGTTCCCCATGGAGATTTTACACTTCTGCAGCAAAAATCCTCATCCCTTCACACCATCCTAGTGAAAAGTTCGCTTTGCAATACCGTCTTCTATATTTCTCAATACAGCTGAAGTAGCTTCAGCATCTTCAGGTCACGCAGCAGTTTAATTTCAGCTGTCTTGGCGCTGTTTGCAGCAGACGTGCATTTCTGGTTTGCAAACCTGGTGGTGGGCAGAAGAGCAGCTTGTGGTCTATGCAAGTGATGTGGGTGGCAAGGAAGTGTGAGCTGCAGCCGACAAAGTTGCTGGAAAGTTTCTTCACTAGAATCTGAAGTTCAGACAAATAGTCCGTGCTGGCTGTAATTTAAATTCAATCAATATTCAGTTAAAAAATAAATAGAAAGCTTTTTAGATCGGTGATGTAAGGGAATGTTGGTTCAAGGAAGTAATTACATATTATGTAGAAAAAGTCAATTTAAGTTCTCAATAATTTACTTAAGTGATTTACGTGACTGATGTGTTGTCTTGACCCAGCAGGGCAGAGAAGCAGACACTAAGTTATGGCATGGTTCCAGCAAAAGCAGCCGTTGTTACTGTCCGACATAAATCATTAGCTACTGTCTCATTCCAGGTGTACACAGGTGCTGTTTAAAAAAAAAAGAAAAAGAAAAGCGATAAATTTTATGTTTGTAAACATAACTCTGTCAAAACTAATCCTGTTTCTGGCAGATGAAGATGTTATCCATACCTCTCAGTAAGGCGATATACATTTTCAGGAAATAAAGCTCCCAGTATATAATTAGCTTAAAATGGCAGTCCATAGGGAAGCAAGCGCTGTATGTTAAGCTGGGTAGCTGTGAAAGAAGCTGCTCTCTCTGTCAATATTGCATCTACACATGGTGGACCATTCCAAAAATGTCAAGTAAATGTGGCTGGGCTGAGCAGAACAGCTCTGGGCTGAGTCTCTGCTGTGGGCTGCGGGCAGACACTGCGACATCCCAAGGAGCTCTTTGGCCTTCTCCCACTTTCTATACCCTATGTGTGGAAGATAGAGATAGCAATTTGTAGCCATGGCAACCATGCTGGTGAATGCTGCCTTCCACTTTGCTCACCTACCTGCAATACACAGGTCCTTTTAAAGATTGGCTTTTGTGCTGTGCTCTTTTTGTAGAGGTGAGAGCCAACTTCAGCCTCTGAAAAGATGAAACCCAAGTGAGCCACTGATGGTGTGGGTAGGTGTGCTGCTAACTTGGTGCTGAACTGCAGCACGTCTGAATGCACAGTGCTGAGCCCCTTGCTCCTTCCTCATGTAGGAGAGGCTAGCTGTAGCCTAAGCTTAAGGCACTGTTACCCTACCTGCTATCTCTGCCAGTGCTCATGGGAAAGGCTGGGGAGGTGTGATGAGACCACATGAAAATCTTTGAGCTAACCGCGTATTGTACAGCTGTGCCCCTTGTTGTACTCAGCCTTCCAAGCACTTGGCACAGCAATGTCAGGGTACGACTCCCTTCAGGCTTTGAAGAAGCATCTTCCCATGGCACGGGGACAGGCAGAGCTCAGAGAAGCAGAGCTCAGTTGTGGAAATTGGGTACGGCTGCCCACAGCGTCTGAACGTGGTTTTCAACAGATGCTTTTGAAGCTCTGACTTCACCACTTTTTAAAAAATGCATTGGAAGAAAATAAGTATTTTCTTTAAAAGAGTTGAAGAAACTGATAATAATAATGCATTGCAATATAATTCTTCCAGTGCTAATTCAGCCTTAGTGCTAGTGTTCATCATCACTGCTTAGAGGCATTGGAAAAACATCTACCAAGGGTTTTCCACATACATTCTTCTGGTAATCAGTAGCTTAACATTTCTTGAGCTCGGTTATGTAACTAGATCATTAGATTAACATTCAGGACCTATTTACTGTGACAGAAAAACAATACTCCTATGATCTATCATGAGCTGGTTTTAGATTTCTAATTCCAACAGTAAATATGGTTGATAAACTTGCAATGAAATTAACATGATATCCCTGAAATATTAGCAGCATTTTGTGCTTTACAGATGAGAATAGATGTTGAAATTAGTTCTCAAGGAATTAATCTGAATTTCAGTCCTTTCAGGTTTTTGTTCTCTTCATACAGCCTATAAATACAACAGGCAGGGTTTATGTCATTGGACTCGTAATGTTATAAACATTTAATGAAGTTAGATTTGAAGTACAACACATTGTAAAATTGAGCTGATCTTGCTGGGGAGACAAAGGGAAGAAAATTGTTCGAGTCATTTGGAAAACAAATTAAGAATTATATTCACTTAACTTTGAGGTGGAGGAAAAAATACAATCAAGACATATAGACCCATTCTAATTCTACAGACAGGACTGGGACCAGAGGAAGCCTCTGTCCATGTTAGGTGCCATGCTACATAAATTAACAGCGCTGTCAGCAGCTGCAGCAGCCCGACATGAATCACTGGGGAGATGACAAGCAATGCTTTCCTAGAAATTGGAGGAATCTCACTCTAAACACTGCTGCTCAGATCCATTTTTCACAAAGTAGCTACTCTAGCAGCTGGAGATTTCAGTGCTATCAGCCATATGTTTTCACTCTAGCACCAATATTTAACTTATTGCGGGACGTTCACCTGCTCCCAGCATTGCTCCCATTTCATCAGGCATGGCTCTCACTGTTCGGCTCTCAAGCACGATGCTGTGTCCTTTGGCTGCAGGACAAAGCTCTCCCTCCCAGAAAGGCCTGCAAATGCTTTCCCGTAATTGGCTTTCTAAGGAACATGTTGGAGTGTAAGCTTCTCTCACCTTCTCAAGTGGGAGCAAGGGACTTCACTGGCAGCCAGATCAGCTTGCTGGTACGGTTTAACAGCACCTAGCATCCCCTAAAGTGCTAAGCGGGAAGAAAAACAATAAATAAAAATAAATCCCTATTAGCAAAGGATTACTGTGTAAAAATCTAAGACAATGAGCAGGAAAAGTGAAGGGCAACGGACGTGTTAAAATGCTGCAGACAACAAGCTGCTCAGAGGAAAGTGTATTTGTTCTTTCTTTTTAAAACTCATTATTTATCATCTCTTTTCTTTGGGCCTAATGTCTCACTAATGAATTCCAGGGGGATTTTTGAATCATGGTGATATCATGGGTTAAACCCCTCTCTACTTTTTGAATGTAAATTCTTCTTGACATTCTTACTTATTGCAGAGCATTGACTTCTTTCCTACAACAAAACCAAGCGCTATTTGGTTTTGCATAGTTAACATTTTGCTAATGGGTAGCCAAGATTCTCTCAGCAGCTCAACAACATTTTCTAAAGCACACTGGCGTTGTTGTAGCAACTGGTGGCTGATCTGTGAATAAAGCAGATGTCATTGTGGCAGGAGAAAGAGAAAATAATCTATCACCCAGCCACTACCATTCCTGCCCAAACAAGTCATCAAAATGACAACTTTGGTGTGCAGTCATCAGTTAAGATCTGCCTATCACCTTAACTCATCTTCTCGATGCATAGACCAACATTATGTTATAAATGCTGAGAATTTCTCAGCTCCTCACTGTTGCCTTTCTCATGAAGACGGCGCAGCGACAGCGAGGATGTGCAGAGGCACTGATGGTTTGCCAGCTTCCCTTTAAGCCTTGATTGATTTTGCACTTTCATCCAAGCTGGTCTGGCCTAAATAAACACAATATATATTCTGGGAAGTTTTTCTCTTTACTGCTTCATTTGAATGCAGTTCATGTGGCTTGCAACTAAAGATGGGCAAGTGTCAAAATATCCTGACTCATACCCAAGAGGAAAGACAGAAACAGAAAAATTACTGTTCCAACTGCTCAGAAAGTTTTAAATCTGTTTACGTATTTTTTAGCTTCTGTTCTCAGTCTCACAGTTTGTACTTAGAGAGCACAGCTCATTGACCTGAGTGAGTCACCTCACATCTCCCTCCTTTAGTAAAAGAAAACACTGTGCAGTTCAGTGCTATCCTGCTAAATGCTTCCCACTAGAATGTTGGATAACTGTTTTATTTGCTTTCAGTGATGATGCATTGCAGTAACTTCTTGCTTTATGGAGACCCACAGATTTTATAGTCAGTTTTAGCTTTCCAGAAGCTTTTGTCCTCACTGCTGTCTGCATCTTCTGACTTACAAAGTTTGCTCTCTGCTACCTACTTTGCCTCACATCTTTGGCAGTCATTTGACTTAAGAAGACAAAACCGGAGAGCAGGTTTGTATGATTGCCCCAGTGTGTGACTCATACTTAATGTGGAGGCTATTTAATGAGGCTGAGAGGAGGAAGGAGTGTCCTCACTTCAGCTATATATGGAGTACAGTGAATCTACTGCATGCAATGAATACATTTCTAAAACGTTAAAATCTGTTTATACATGTAAAAATTGAGGCAAATTAGATATTGCTCGAGTTCCATAAAGCAGCATGGCAAAAGCTAGAAATCTGGGCCACAGTCCTAATTCTTTCACAGGCTTCCTTTGTGCCCACTGGCCAGCCCTCTCGTGCTTTGTGTCCTGATTTCCTGTCTGTTTAATAGTGGCTGACTAAGGCCAGGCTTAGTGCAGAACATTTGTTCAGCTTGAAACCATAGCATTCTAGAAGGCCAGAAGGAGTTATACTGTTGATTTGTGGTGTTGGTGGTGTTGTTTTGGTTTTGTTTGTTTGTTTGTTCTTTAAGATATATATATTTTTTTTTTGGTAGTGATAAGTTATACACTTTTGTGTAATAGTGTTACGGTCCAATACTACTGTCTGTGCTGCATCTTCTGTGCTCTTCTCTGTTGACTCCCTTCTCAAGATGTCAAGTACTTAAGATACTCTGTAGTTATAAACAGTTCTGATCAAATATAAATAATTTGAAAACTAAGCTCTATATGGACAGATGTGTAGCCACCCATAGTACGTATTACTGCGGGCTCGCTTATGAAGGAATAGTTGCTAGGAGATAACTTAAGTGCATGAAACAACTCACAAAACAGTTTTCTTGCTGATTCAATGAAATAGATGCTTGGTTTTGCTTTGAGCCAAATACCATTGCACTACGAGCTGGGCAACAACTAAGCAGCCTTAGCTTGGGCTGAAATTTGTCCATTCAGCTAAGCCTTCCTTCCCTGGGACACTCAGTAATGAGTCTTCTGTGCTCGGAAATTTTCAAGGATTTTCCTTCCTAAATGCTGCTTCTGTTTTCCAAAGCTTTTCCAGGCTGCACCCTATCTCCAATAGGACATTAGTTTCTTTATCATTCTGGGTTATTCTTGTGTCTCTCTGTGATAAATTTCTGACAAACTGCTTTTCCTTGACCACACCAAAAAGCAGTCTGTTAAAGTTTGTTGGAAATGGCCTCTCTGAAAAATACTGTTGTCATCACTTGGAGAATATCTATGCTGTGAATGGGTCAGAGTGTGTCACAGGAAAATGTAATGCCAGTGACTATACCACAAGTGCCTTAAATTGATTTTGATTTAATTTATTCTGTAAGTTCTACAACTTCAAAACTAAGCATCATCTCTGGTGCAAGTTCTTGTGCTATCCCATTCGAATTGATGGATCTACCTGACTGAGAAAAAAACCTCAGCACTACTTTTCCAGTTTTTGCTGTGATTTGTTATACAAGTCTAACCAACTAGAGAACACCTGTTCTGGCCCATTATTTAATTTTGTTTTAAATAACTGCCAATATGAATTTCTGAATAGTACTGAAATGATGAGTTATGGGGACATGGTGTATTGGATGCAGAGTAATTCCAGATCTCTTGTTTTGGGCTGAAAAACTAGAGGTACATTGTGAGAGGACGAATGGTTTTGGTGCTGATCGTAGTGCTTCTCCATTGTGTTGTATCCCCACACATGGACAGAAAGTCATGATGCACAGGCTGTCAGGGACTAGGGGTGGATCAGTGAGCTTATAAACACTGTAGAGAGCCACAACTCCAAGTGCTGGGAGAAAATAAAATAACAAGTAACAAATATATGCTGTAGGCAGGCATGCTGGGTGAAAATAGGACAGTGAAGCACTGCAGGACAACAAAGTTGTGCATAGTGTGGTGTTCCCAAGGAAAATTGTCTGTCCATTAATATCAGTAAGAGGTGCACAAGGTTTATGTGCTGCTTGTATCAGGTTGGTGACATACTGCTAGTGAACTGCTTGTATGAACAGCCACAAAACTAACTGTGGATCTGGTATGATACACCAAACGTATTTTTTTGTTGTAGAGAAAGGATGCAAGCTAGCAGAGGAAACACAAAAATTAACTTTACATTTTCACATGAAAAGAATTTGGCTATGACTTAATAAGCACAAGTGCTGATAGAATATTGATATCATTCTCTTTACCTTAATTCTTGGTTTTGTGCATGCAAGCCTAGAAATATTTCCTTAAGTATATATGTAAGGTATGATGTAAACATAATCTCAACTTGTCCCAGAGATATCAAATCCAGTTACAGAGCAGAAATGTTTCTTAACAAGAGTTTGATACAGTGACATAGCTGACAGGAAGAAAAGATGTACTTGAGAGCAGCAACTCATGCTGCCCTTAGAAGTGTGATTTCTCTGGGACTTTTTTGTGGCCCCTCTTAGTTGCCAATGGCACTACATGCTACCAATGAATCCATGAATGTGTATCAACAAAAGGGAAAAAACATACTTCCCTAAAACTCCAAAGCACCAAACTTAAAGGTTTTACAGCATCTCTTCTGAGCAGGGTAAGAGAATCACCAAGTTTTGGTATCCCTCTTCAGTCCTTTAGATCTCTTCTCATCTTGACTTAATCATATGTTATTGTTTGTTGCCAGAGGAAGAATTCCCTTAATTTTTGTTCAATAGTAAAACACCTGCCTTTGAGGAATTCTTGGTATGGTTTTGACCACAAAAACTTAACTTAGGTTAGCAGACTACGTCACTTTTCATGGTGAGAGTTATCCAAGATAACCATGAATTGAGGAAGAATGTTTTGGAATGAAGTTGAGGTTTATTGTTTGCAGTTCTGCTGTGTGATAAAATTCCTGTACTCAGTTCAATTTGGTACAGTTTGGGAACAGTAACGCCTTGACTGAGGTGATACCCTGCTGGCTGAGAGCAGCAGTATCAGTTAGATTGGGCCACCCCTGTCTGTGCACGTCTACCACTGCATCTGCTGTTTTGCCAAAAGGAGCTGGAGGGCTTGTTTGGTTGAGCTTCTCGGAGCTATCAGCAAGGGGACTATAATAGTCAATGTCCTCATTTTCACAGTGCACCTCTCTGGGCACCATTTTAATGATGGACATTAAAACCTTGTCAGAAGTGCTTCTGTGGAATCTTCACTGGAATATGTGCACCTGACTGCAGTCTGTGATTCTGTATTCAACAAACTGCTTTTAAAGTGTGATCAGTAACAAACCATTTTATAATCCATGAGGTAATTCGTTAAGAGCTTTGTGTAACATCATAGATGTCCATTACTTTCCTGTTCTAAGTAACTGTGTACCCTTACAATAATTTGACCAAATGAGCCACGTAAGTGTATATGTTAAGGATGTTTTTCATTTGATTATCCCTGTTGAAAGTCATACCTCCGTTAGGCTATGTGCATACATGGCAAAGAAATCTTAGTAATTGACCGATATGAGTTTTGGGTACTTCAGGTATTCAAGTGAATTGTATTCAGGTTAGTTGTCCTTTTAAAAAGGCACCGAGGTAAAATCCTTAAAACCTGTATAGGAATCTCAATCTGGAGTAGCATCTTTTCCATGAGTCAGGCTGTTAGTATCAAAAAAGGAAGTGATATTTCATAAATAACAGCTTTCCAACTTGCAGTTGTGTTTGCTCTCTTACTCTTTCTGCTCCTCTTACTCTTCCTGCGGCTTGAATGTATGCTTTCTCTAAAAATCTCTGCTAGGTCGTTAATGTGGATGGCAATCCAGCACTTCCCTGGGTTAGTGCAGATGAAAAGATGTATTTTCTTTTGAGGGCTGTATTGTTCTGCAGTTGTGTGCATTTCAATCCCATTGTGTGGTTCTTCACCAAGTCAAAACAGAGCTCTTCTATCCCTGAGGACAAAGAACAAACTGTTGTCGGGGGGAGAAATATCTACAAGATCGTAAATCTTTCTCCCTCTCCTGTTTATTCTTTATGCCATTCAAGCACATTTAGAGAATGGCCAATTAACTCCAGACACAGTGGATTCTGATGGCCAGATTTCCCTTATCTAAGTGGACACTGCCAAAAATTTTCGAATGCTCTCTAGTTGAATGCATTTGGTTTTCCTTGACCTTTAATTCATACTTTGCAAACTGATACTTCAGATATCAGTCAAATTGAAATTTTCTCTAAGTAGTGCACAGATCAGCAGCAGTACTGTAAACCCAACGGTTGGGCTAATGTGTACTGAATTCATTTAATTATGCACTCCTTTATTATATGAGCAAAACTGTTGAAAGACATTTGTCCTTCAAGAATTAGCCTGCTGGCTGTCCATTGCACGTCACTGCATACTGAAATATACAGGAAGCAGAAGACCTATGGGTTAGTTTCCTATGGAAAAACATGCTACAAAAGTTACAACTTGTAAAATAGCTGTAATCAGAGAAGAAAACACACTTCTGATGATATCTGCTAATGTAAAAAAAAAAAAAAAAAAAAAAAAAAGTAAAAATAAATACAAACAGAGGAGAAGAGATTCCAAAGTTAAACATTAGATCTGAGCTACTTAACCATAATGGAGCATTGTAATTAACACCCATTATTGTATGTACTTCATTACATTTTATGCCTTCTCAATTCTCGGTGCATGGAATTCAGAACAAAAAGCATGAAAATTCCATGAAAATAATTGCTTTTATATAGCTTTATATTGACGAGTCATAAGTTTGAATGTAAGTTATGTTCACCATTTTACCTAGCTCTTTCATAACCTTTCATGAATAACAGAAAAATTATATGACATGTTAAGTGGCAGGTCTGCAAAAACCATATTTAATTCCAGCTATGCACTGCAAGGAAACTGCTTGGGCTTTTGTTCTTATATGAATATATGTGAGAGGGAGTTTGAAAGAAAGCCATGTCACATTCAGACAGCTTCTGAAAGGTCAGGCTATCCTACTGAAACTGCAGCATCTCTTAAAGTACTTCTGGATGTTTTGTCTCAAAAAGTTTTCTGACAGTTCTCCCCATTGCAGTATTAGATGAGAGTTATGCCTTAGAAAGAGGATTGGTGCCAAGATGCGTGTCACCTATTTCTTGCCACACTTGCTGTTATTAACAGGAATCAGTGAATGTGGTGCATACTGCCTACTGGTTTGTTGCCCTTACTGATGCCTCATTAAAGGTGTGAGATCCTGTATTATCAGCATTATCATTAACTTTGGGCCACGTTTCTTACCCAATGGGGGAAAAAAAAAAAAAAAAGAAAGAAAAAGAAAAACATTGAAATTGGATTGTTTTTATCAGCCACAAAAGAATCCAGCAGGAGGAACAGAAAGCTTCCAAAAGCAGAAAAATATTTGCTTCTCTTATATCTGGAGAAATGAACAGTGATGAAAAAGGAAATGCCATAAAGGGAACAGAAGAAGGTTTAACTGGGCTCTGAAAAACAAGAGAGCAGTCTTTAAATTTGCCTAGGTGTTTTTTTGGGTTTTTGAGCTCCGGCCTTTTGGAGGAAAGAATAATGTAAATGCCAAAGAGAGTTGGACAAAAAGTAAGCATTGTATCCTATCTATGAGAAGCAGACGATGTGTATCACGCTAGTTTTTACAGTCACAGTCTACAGTCTTCCACTGATTAAAATCAAATTTGACAGTAACACAATATAGAGGTTTAACTGACAGCACACACAGCACATTTGCTAGTCATAACGCCAGAGTTTAATGACTGATGCATGTGGGAAGCTAATTCGGATTTTTTTTCCTGAATGGGATAAGTGAGCATCCAGTTAATACCAATCATGAATTCAAGCCATGTGACAAAATTGATGCTACATACCATGTTCTTGTTTTGCAAATTCTGCAGATTGAGCTGCAGGAAAAGAGCCAGTTTGTACACACATCCGGAGAGAAAGTTCATTCTGCTTTCTGACACATCCACCAATTGCAGCTGAATGTATCCAGCTTGCTGCTGTTGTGTCCACAAGCTAATTAGCCTTTCTCTGTTAAATAGCCTAAGAATTACAAATTGTATGCCTGTTTTGAGAAAAAGTACAGGTTGAACAAGCAGACGTAGTATAAATAAAATATTTATATAAAAATAGTCTCTTACAAAATATACTCTCTTATCCTATGGTTGATTTTCCAAAAGATGGAAGTTTGTCTGGAGTTTCTTATTTTTAGACATATTTCAAACAGGATTTTATTAATGTTTCTTTCTTTAATTGAAGGAAAAAAAAAAAAAGAAAAAAACCTTGGTAAAGATTTGCAACCCTTACCACTACCTTTTGTTCCAGACAACTAGCAGCAAACAGGGGAAAAAAAAAAAAATTCAGTGTGTTTGTGTATGTACATATATATATATAAAATGCCAACTTTTGTACTTAAACATCTAGTACACATCCTGCAAGTCCAACTATTAGAAATATCCTAGGAAAGAACGATATATACAGCTCCAGTTTTACCTTGCTGTTTCTAGAAAATTATTCCACAAAGAAAGCAAGCTATCTACTTTAATTGCAGAATAGTTCCAAAAATGTCGGTAGAGTTCTTTTTAATTAAATAAATTAATATTAGTTTTATCTGAATAAATTGTTAAATATTGCTATTATTATGTCCCACGTGTCCCAAATCCCTGTGCTAAATCTGCAGCACGCACACGCACACAAAAGGCAGATAAAGCAGTGTCTACAGAAAATTTCAACAGTTCTGCTCGCTGTAGCAAATGTTATGAAGTGGAAAGATGGGCAAGACCAGCAGAAGCTTTTCACACGTGTAGAAGCCTACATCTGTATCATCCGCACACTCACTTGGGCGAGTCACAGCGGGGCACTGTCCATCGCCTCCTGTGCAAAGCCCGTGTCTGAGGGTTTGTCCCCCACTCTCCCTGCTCCTTCTACACACAAGTTTTTGACCATCTTTTTTTCCAAACCAAGAGTTCATTGCCGTGGTCAGAAAATTTTCTCCGGTGTCTCTTCACAAGGCAGTCACTGCTTTTTTGCTATAGAAGCGCAGATAAATTGAAGTCATCTCTCTGTCTCATGTGGCAGGGGGCTTAGTGGAGTTTGAGGTTTTATTATTTGTTTCTTGGATGACTTTTGTTAAGAGTCTGAAATATGTATCCACAAACGTAAGAAGAAAAGACAGGGATCCATTCATCAGCATTTCTTCTTGGGAGAGCAGGTCTTTGCTACGGTCTTGTGTAGGTTTGTTGAGCGCATGTGCAAATGTACTCATGGCAGGGACACGGTCAGCCTGTCCAGCCACGGACTCACTTACAGGTATATACTTCTGTTCTTTCACTGCATGTGTTACATTTAACATAGCAGCACCAATGAAATTTGCAGTTGCACTGCCACACTCTCGAGTACTGGTGTGTGTTGTAACCTCGACCGCAGCACATCAGGTCGCAGCCATTGGACTGCTGGGCCGTCTTGTTGCACATCCTCCCCTGCGTTCCCACGCTGCCTGTGACGGGGTCTTCTTCACAATAATTGGGAGATTTTTCTATGTACACTAAATCTGTATCCATGGGTTTGCGATACGAAAGTGGCTTCTTTATTTTGAGGAAGGTTGGACGCTTGTTGCGACTTGCCCTCACTGGCTCGACTTGAACTGCTTCGTTGTATTTGTCCTTAAGGATGTAGCCCAGCTCCCGGAATTTCGGCAGAGTTGTCCAGCATGTTTTAGTGGTACAGGATCCCGAGACCCCATGGCATTTGCACTCTAACTTCATGTTCTCTTCCAGAATCTGGATTTGGAAGAACAAAGAATGATGCATTAATAAAAACTAGACGCTTTTAAAAATCAAAGTGGAAAAAAAAAACAAAACCAGGGTTATCTGATGCACGTGGAGGAGTTTGTTCTCCATCATAAACTGTCACCAGACATAAGCTGGGTTCCCACCAAAGCTGTGGGTTCTGCTTTCCTGGACATGCTGTTGCAGGTATCAGCTGAGCTCTACTTGCAAAGCCAATTCTCCACTTGCAATTTGGGTTAAGCAGGGAAGGTGACTGCCTAATTTCATAGCCTATGGACCAAGGGTAAATTGAGATCCTTATTAACCACAGCTTTTGTTCTCCTTCATTTGCCAAAGACTTTTACTGTGTACTGTGCTTCAGATTTGTCTGTTCAACTTTCGGCATATGGCAGCAAAGTAAGGAACTAGCAGAAAAGCCCACCTTTACAACTGCAACTTTACACAAAACACCAAATGCAGAATTCCCTTTGAACTCAGCAACAGATACCAGACCTTAATTTTTGCAAATAGAGATTCCAGAATAAAGCACATTTTGGTTCTTTGACCTGAAAATGGTTGCGAACAAGCAGATAAATGCTATCAATGCTTATCCTTCTGTTGGTGCCACGCTGATCAGCAGAGTTGAGCAGTCATTCCTGCGGGCATCATCTATTCAAAGTGTTGCAAGTTAGTGCTCCAGTTTGGAAATCTTAGGTACTATTTCAGTATACCATAGCCTTAAATTTGCCTTTGCTTAATGTATAGTTTAACACAGTCTTCCCAGTTATTTCTGGAAGCTTTAGAGCATTTTGCTATCTCTCACATGGATAATGGAGCATAAAAAATGCCCAGGCTACTCTTCAAGAAAACTGGCTTTGTCTTAAAGCATGAAGAGTAAGAGTAAAGAGAAGGAATTCCATTCATGTTTTGCCACTGATTCTTGTTAACAAAAGAAATAAAAATCTACCTCCGTAATAATGTAAAAGCTTCTCAAAATATTAATATCATGACTTGCTCCACTCTGTCTCACATTCTCTTCTATGTTACGTCTTATGTTTAAGACTGAGTTGTCACTACTTCCTTTTTGACAGTAACAAGCTTCGTGTTCCCTTCATCCTTCATATTCCTTGAAACTTTATCCCTGTATCTTCTCCCTCCTGCTTTTTGCTTACCAGCCCCAGTCACAGCCAACTAGAACTGGATGCCAACTTAGACCCTGCTGTTTGTCCTGAGCCCGATAGCTGCCCTCACTTCATGGCTATACTATGCTAGTGCTAGAGAACATACTAATTGAGAGAACCATTCAAGCAATTAATTTCCCACTGGTGTTGGCTTGCAAAGAGCACAGAACAATTCTGATTGCATTCTGCCTGGCCAGGCAGATAGCAGCAGAGGGAAGCCCGGTGGGGGATTATCTGTGTTCAGGGTGTGGCCTCATATTTTTTCCCAACAATTCTCAGCAGATCTGTGCAGTCCCAAACCTGGGCAGCCTGGAAGGCAGGAGGGAGGTCAGTGACATGGAAATCTGAATTAACCTTTTGCTATAATCCCCCACTTTTAGGCTTAGACATTTGGAAAACTTTCCATGCAGACACCAGCTGCTTTCTACTAGCTTATTATTCATGGCTGTTCCTATGTCACCGAGGCACAGGAATTGCTATTACCTAACCTTAGGTTAGTATGCACCTGTTTTCTTAATTCACTGTTCTTCCTCTGCCCCTTTTCAGTGAAGAAAAAAAAAAAAAAAAAAAAAAAAAAGATTTCAAAGGCATTAAAATGGCTTTGGTTTTATTTCAGTCCATCCAGTGATGTGTCAGTACAGGAATACTGTAAAAACCCCTACAAAGTATATATCTAAGATTTTGATGGCTGTGAACTTAGCCTGTATGGTATCACATTATGTGCTACTGTTTTGAAATTAAATTTCTAGGCAAACCATCCACCCAATGGCTGCCATAAAACTCAGATGCAAGAAACTTTTATATTCAGATCTACATCTTAATTTGTAGTTCTGCTCAGACTTTGGCTTACGTTTTGCATTATCTTGTTATCTTGAGTTTCTCTCTCAACCACTGCATACTTCTTTTATTGCTCACTCATTCATAAGGTAGTATGCTTAGAAGATAGATTAGGAGACAGAAAAGGAGTTATAGCACAGTAACCGGAAAAATAACATAAATTCTTTTAGTCTCATTTGTACCTTTTTAAAAGCTCTCCTTTTTTTAATTTGAAACTAGCCAGGGATACATTTCTGGGTCCTAATTCAATCACTGCTTGCGTTCAAATGTCTGGTCTTATAGCTGGTCAGATGTTCAAACTTGCAACAAAATATTTCTAACATTCAAATCCTCCCAATTGACTTGAAACATTAATACAAACCGCATAATGGCCTAGTGCCATCTGTGCAGGTAGAGCTTTTCTTTCCTAAAGTGTACATAGTCTATGTTACCTTTTGGTTTATTTCATTACCATCCCACTTACAGACAGGGATCTCTGAGAGAATGAGCAGTGCCCCTGAAAAGAGCTGAGCAAGCAGCTGGAGTGGTCCACAACCAGGCTACTGTGTGCCGTGTGCTGGCCTTGTGCTCCAGGCGACAAAATGCCATCCCCAACCAGCCACTGGATTTCTGGTCTCATCCGGGGCTGGATACAGGCAGTTAAACGGGCTCGCTTCACCTGAAGATGGGAAGTTTGACCAATACTAGTTGAACCCAAGCTCTATGGGTCCCTTTTAGTTGACAAAAAACACATGGGGGTGTAGGCAGGGAACGGACAGACAGATGGGAAAGAGTTTTGATGGTTTTGTGTTTTCTTTTTACATAATACTTTCTAAGATATTCTAGCTAACTCTCCCATTTCTACTGGCACCTATTGGGGTTGCATTTCTGAGGAAACATGCTAAAATCACTCAAATACAACTGCCTAATTTGGGCCTACTGCACTATGCCATCAAACTTTCCATCTCTGACTCTCCTAGCCCAGACTCTCAGCCTCCCACTCACAAACCCTCGTATTGGTTTTGTTCTTTTTCATACATCCTCCTTGCAGTTTCTTTCAGTGCAGCATTTTGCAAATCCAGCTGGAGATTAATTTGCTTTTATAGCATTAGAAAATAGGCTACATGTAGTTTGAATCATCTGTCCCAGGCAAAAGCTGGTAATGGTGATTTGATAATTTCGTTGCACTGTGATATTTAGTACCTGGACTCTTTTTTTGAAAGTACTCTTTGGATAGGAACAGGATGCCTTCCCTGTGGTTTCCATGAGCCAAAAGAAGCACTCTACCCCTTCTCTTCAGCACTCAGTTTGTGTTAAAAAGAGGAAACACTGAATCTTTTGAAAACAGGATTTGCTCCTTTGGAGGTTTTAGCCAGCAGCTCATACTTTTCATGTTAGATTAAGAGTTCATGTATGTTGCAGACTGATTTTCCTAAAGTGTACGAGGCTTGAAGGGTGACAAATTTTAAATCTATTTCCTCTGTTTCTTACCAAATGACAATATCCAGCTCCGTTAGCCTTGGAAAGTAAACGTATACACCAGCGAGTGCTCTAAACTGGATTAGATGGTAACAAAGAGCTGGAGTTCTTTTAGCTTTGTCCACTTTTTCTTTGAGTTCCTATGGTAAACTGTCAGTACTTGTTTCTCTCTTTCTCTCTCCTTTGCCATTAGCCTCTGGGAAATAGTTTGTGAGAAGAGAACTTGCGCTGGCTCTCTCTGTTGATGTTATCTTCAGATAAAGTACCTTTGGGCACTGCCATAAGGAACATAACATGTTTTTTCTTTGCCTTTAGTTTTGTAGAAAATCTGTAGGGTGTGTCAGGTGAGGGTGGCAAGCTGAAGCCCTGGAGAGCCGTTGGAGCAGCAGGAACTAAAGGGGATTGTGTGTGTGGGTTTCAGCAAACGCAGAGGTGGCTGTGTGGCTGACACGGTCAGAAAGCTGGTTTCCCTCCTGCAATGGGTTTTCTCAGCTCAGCATCCCTTCTGGCTCATAACTGATCCAGTCCGTGCTGCGTACCTCCCCGGGTGCTCAATACTGAAGCGCATACAGCTTCCTAAATGCATCTTCCAGGGCAGCCTGGAGCACAATGTGCCCCCCAGTGTGGACAGGTAATGCTGAAGCACAATGCTTCACCAGAACACAAGAAGACTCAATGCCAAAGCTGTCCTGACTTAAAAGCATGAAATACACTCAACCATCACACCTGCAGGGCATTCTTCACCAAGATTTCGCACAGACACTCCTGCCTCACAGCATGGTACCAATATCATAGTGCTTGAGGCCAGGGACCCTTTAGTGCAGCATCAGAAATAACTCTAACTCCAGTCTGTGTGTGAAGCATATACAAACAGGGAGACAGTGGATACTGATTTCTATCTTACTGGGACCATAAACTCTCTCAATTTCGTCTGATGTTGCATCACCTGGATCAGGAAATACCTGTCTCCTATAAGGGCTTGCAGATACATCTCTACTAGAGATCAGAGAAAACAAAACCACCGACAAAACTGAATTTTTCACGCTGGAGAAGAACACGGAAGGACAGCTCTCTGGGAAGCAGTGCCAGTGCCTCACCTCTCTTTGAGTAAAGAATTTTCTCCTAACATCTCATCTAAATCTCCTTTCTGCTTAAAGCCATTCCCTCTTGTCCTATTGCTATCAGACTGTATAAAAGTTGGTCCCTTCCTGTTCATAAGCTCTCCTCAAAGACAGAGGCAAAGAATGCACATGCAGGCTGAAAAAGAGCTATCTCTATCTACTTAAAATAAGTAGAAAATTACTCTGCCCCTAATTTCATTTAAGTGTGACAATAATCTCAAAACAATAGAACCATTTAAGTAACTTGTTAGGACTGTCTTAACACCAGAGCTTTGAAATTTGAGGAAAATAAAGATAGTACTTAGTGCCTTTTGACTTGAAAACAAAAATGAACATGAAAGAGCATAAAAGGAGAAATGCTGCCAAAGAGAAACCCTAAAAAACCTTTAAAAAGTGTGAGAAACTGTGTATTTTAAAAGTACCGACATGGAAATCTAAAGTTGGCAAGAACATGAGTGAAAAGATTATTTACCACCAGTGGATGTCCAGTAGCGATATTAATAGAACTGTTGTAAAATGTGTTCTGTAAAGACAAAACATTTTTTGCATATCTTATGGCAAACTAACTGTGAATGAGTCTGGAATTGACTGTGTCCCACACTAAAAGTGACTCATTCCAGACAGTCTTTCATATTTCAGTTGATTGTATCATCAATGCCTTAATCAGCACAGTGAGATGATGGCTTTTCCTCATATTTTTTCATTAGTAAATCTCTGTAAAATCATATGTGAAATTGAAGTCAGCATCAGATGGATTTGTTACACAGATTATCCCAAAATGCTACTACCATTGGTAGCTTAAACCTTTTTTCTAAGAAATTCTAAGAAATTTTCCATTTCTAATAAAAAATGGCCAGGAAATCAGCATAGAACATGACCAATCATACACCAATCAGATCACCATTACATTTTCCTAGAAATATCTGTCTAAAGAAAATCATGTAGACTGTCTAAGGACTAATTATGAAGACAGCTATGAGAATGCTGATAAATGACAGAATGCTAGAAACATCCCAGCTTGTACCCAGTACAACCATTTACTTTCAATATTTTAAAGTTCAGAAACACTTCTTCCAAATTCTAACTCATAACTCCTTTTCATATGAAGAGTTCATAAATTCTGTTCTCTCATAAATTTAACCTTTTGTGCACTCCCACAAAGCAGGAGGTTCCTCACTTTTCTTTACAGAGTTTGATAATCATTTTGATTCTTTCTCACCTCAAACGTTAGTTGCCCTTTACTTCAGCTTTGTAAAGTTGACCACATGCAGCAGTTATTTTCTAAATACAGCTTCTATTTCCACAATGTATCAAATGAGTAAAGAAAAATACAGATGTTAGTCATTCAGAATGGTCACACTGCTCACGTAGTGGTGTCAGCATGCGCAAGCCAAATGAGATTTTCTTTTCTTTCCCTTGGTAAGTTGCATCACTTCAATTAGAGGACAGAAGACCTAATACCCTTCATTCAATGACTGATGCTGTGCAGAATAGCAAATGAACCCCCAAGTCTGAGAGCACCAGTAAAAGCTGAGAGGAATTAAGCAAAAACATTTTCTCCTATGTATTTTTATTTTAGCTCTGTTAACTTTCAGGACTTGCTGTGCATTAAATCTATTATCACTGCTTCTGAGACCAAGAACGAAAGAGCAGTAAAAAACCAATTCTTACGGTATACCTTCACAATTGTTACCTTTGACAAATAGTTGGATATAGGATAGGAAGGGTGCCAGAGATATAATGAGACAGATTCTCACTCTATATTAAATGCTCTTCTCAAATTTAACCACAAGGCATGGCCCTTGCCTTTCTTCAAACTGCAGGGACAGCTCTTTGAAATAAAACAAGGTGTCATGATACTTTGGCTTTCTGCCACTGAGGGGTTCCTCTAGGAGAAAACCTTATATCCCATCTAGCTGTTCCTAGGATAAGCTTCTGCCAAAACCTCTCAGCCTTACAAAAGTATCTAGAAAAGTGGATTCCATGTATGCGGCTCAAAGTCTGTATCTTGCTTGCTTGTTCCTCAGTATTTTTCTCTGACGGCTCCACAAATCTAATCATGGTCCCTGAAAGTCAAATAAGGTTCTTCAGTTTTTATTTATCTTCATCAAGATACTGCTGGAGGAGATAGTGGGCGCGATGTGGCAACACCTGATGTTAATAGCTCAACAAAATCTGATATGAACTTGAAAGGAATGATACACAAAGAAATCCACACTGCCACGTCAGGCAGTCCCTCCTCAGAGCAGGTCTCCTGCCAGGTATTCTCCCTCACCCCCTCCATTTGCATCGTATCTGATAACAGCTACAAGCTGGTAGTCTGTGGGATTCCTTGCCTTTTTACGTCTCTCATGAACACATTCCTGTTTTCCCCAGAGAGAATGTACCTGCGCCTTTCTCTCTCTGGTCATCAAAATGTAAAGCGAAACCATTAATTCATGAGCTGGAACCATGAGCTTCAGGCTGAGTTTCACATGCTCTTAAGGGATGTGGCTGGTGACAAAGTTTTTCTGAGTAACACCAAATACAAAACTTTCTTCCCCACCTTTCCTTCTGTTAGCAGGAAGTCCTTTATAAAAGCTTTTCTCAACTATGAATTACGAAGCTAATGCTTAGATAAAGTTTTATACCAGGAAATGGACTTAAAGTGTTGTTTCTACTGAACTGCTGGCAAATAGGTTGTGAGATTGGGGGTTCTTGGTGTAGGATTTTTTATTTTCCAAGTTGCTAGTGACAAATACACTGTACTTGAAAATCAGCTTGAGAGTTTAAGTGGTTAGTGCTGTGATGCCTTTTTGGTACGTCTGTCCACAAGAATGGTCTGACCTGTACTTTGTTTCTATAGATTTTTCTATTTAAAAGCAAGACAAGTATTTTAACGGGAAAAAAAAGGAAATAATTTGAAAACATTGCTGTCAATGTGTTTGATAAACTACTTGCTAGTTAAAAAAATAACTCTTGGGAGACCCATTATCACCTAAGATTAGACTGGATCAATGTAGTGCCAAGTAAGTGTCATCATGTTGGAAGTTTAAAAATCAGTCATAAAAAGGAGTTTGGAAAAAATAGTTCTGGAAAAAAAAAAAAGGTTTCTTTTAATGTGCTTTCACCTACAATTATTGGAAGTTGAATTTTCTTAGAGCCATTCAATAACTGGGGCTGTTCAGCCTGGAGAAGAGGAGGATCCAGGGAGACCTGAGAGCAGCCCTTCAGTAACTAAAGGGGATATAAGAAGGAAGCAGACAGACTCTTTGGTGGGGTTCATTGCATAGGACAAAGGGAAATGGTTTCAAACTAAAAAGGGGCGTTTCAAACTAAAAGAAGGGGGATTTAGATTGGCTATAAGGAAGAAGTTTTCTACAGTAAGGGCAGTGAGGCACTGGCACAGGCTGCCCTGAGTGGTGGTGGATGCCCTGTCCCTGGAGTCACTCAAGGTCAGGCTGCACGGGCTCAGGGCATTTGATGGAGCTGTAGCTGTCTCTGTTCACTGCAGGGAAGCTGGACCAGATGATCTTTAAAGGTCCCTTTCAACTTAAAAGATTCTATGATTCTATGTGAATTTATACTTGCTATTTGTATAAGTGAAAGTATGAATTCCTAATCCCAGACTGAAACAAGGTTGTGAGATTAAGGGAAGCATTGTCTAGGATGCAAAACTGACACTGTGGGTATGATGGATTATAGCTTGTCAAATACTCTTCTTGTCTGGTTTACCTGTATAATGAAGCTAAAGTAGACTGGAAAATGAGATGATGGTGCTACAGAATTACGGATAGAGTTGTTGGTTATATTATCTAGTTCACCTTCTTATCACTACCTAAGTTTTCTATAGTATGTATCTTCCTCTGCAAAAACATACTGGACAGTCTGTTCATGCCAAAAGGGAATAAAAGGTGATGATGAAGGTGTTTTGAAAATGGAGAAACAACATGACGTTCACTGACACTAAGATGATTTACAAAGAAAATGACACAGCAGTTTTTCTGGATTTGGACAACGTAGCATTTCTTCTTATACAGAATCACAGAACCACTCAGGTTAGAAAAGACCTTCAAGATCATCAAGTCCAACCGCAACCTGACCATACTACCCTAACTCTAACAATCACCACTAAAGCATGTCCCTGAGCATATCATATGTACTTTCCTTACAGTCTGGTGATACATTAAAAATCACTCCAAAATACTTCTGAAACAGGCCTGTGATCTGTGTAGTATTGTATTATGTATTTGAAAGATGATGAATATCCATCATTGAAAATGACACTTTTCCTAATATTGCTTCATTCTATGAGCTCATTGTATGGATCAGAGACTAATGAAGTCAGCTAAATCTTGACCAAGTAATGTCTGCAGACATAGACCTCTTCAAAGTCAATATAATCATTCTAACATCCTGTGTCCAGTGAATCTGGTTTTAGCTTTGATCTTGGGATGGTGATCTTCACTTGTACTCCGTGCTTCTAAATGGCAATGCATTGAGATTTAGGGTGGTGTGCCTTAAAAAATAACAATAAGAAATAAAATTTGTCTACAGTTTATGCGTTAGGATGCCATTTCAGAAGTAATTGGAAGTACTCCTAGATAAGATGAACCAAAATTTATGTTCCTCAAGTTGAGAACACAACAGGTGAAAGACTTAGGGGTTACTCAGGTTTTGTTACAGCCTTGCTCTGCTAGTCAGGGATGTCAATGCCATTGCTTTGGGCTATCTCACACAGCCTGAGTGATACTTCACTGCTGAGGTAAAAGAAGAGGAAGAAAAAAAGGTAGGGAAAACAGGAAATGACACAACTCAAATCCATCCTTGTCACAGCTAATGTACACAGAGTGAGGGATGGTACAGGGTTGACTCATTCCCACTAAACTTCATCTTCCATTTAACTCTCCCCACAAGTAGCAAAGCGCTCAGATGAAGTGCTGCTGGCACTGAATAATAAAGAACTGGGAGCACCCAGGTAGAGCATTTTGACAAATGCTTAAGCTGTCAAGAGAAAAGTTTCCAAAGTGTGATAGAAACCGAACAGCCTTACTTGTTCCAGACAACTCATCAGAAAACACCTCTTGTGCTAAACTAATAAAGCCAGATACTGGCGAGAGCGCTAGTTGCAAAATAATATCACTTCATATTGCTTCCACATATTTTTAACCAATGGCCATACACAATTATAGGCTTTTTAGTTAGATTCCAGACCATGAGAGTTAACCATTAGGTACACAGCAAACAATACTATGCAAGGAGTATTTCTCATGATAAAAAATAAATTAGTATCAGTTCTCTAAGCCAGTATATTTGGTAAATAGTGGATGATTTACCTTTCCATCAAGCTTTCCAGGTGATCTCAAAGTACTTCTACTCTAATGTCTCAGTATTTCCTTTGCAAAAACTAGCTTAACTTCTCAAAGAACTCCTTCAGCCCAGAAAGAAGCACCAGTTATCTTCATGTTTGGTTCACAGGGAGAAATCACTTTGAGTCAAAATATTTACATCATAAAATAACATACTGTTAATTACGATATTCTGGGATATCATAATTAGGGTGGGAATAACTCTTCCACAAGGAAGACTTCCAAATTATATACCTAAGAGTTTTCCCCCTCCAGTTGCAGTTGGGACAATAGATCCATGCTTCCATGTTTTCAAATAGCTCCCACTTATCAGAGATAAGATCCTACCAGCACAGTCTATCTCTGTAGCTTAGCAGCTGCCAAGATTAGCACGCCCGTGTCCAGGCCAAGAATTTTAACGTGGATCTTCTGGCCTGTTGTCAATTAAAATTTCCTCCAATGCAGAAGAAAGTGGAATTTCCTAATTTTATTTACAATTCCCGGTGCAGTCTAAGTAAACCTCTCTGGCTTTCTGTCTTGCATACTAGATTTTTCTCTTTTTCATTCTAACAGATATTTTAGCAAGAGCTGAAGCTTTTAGTTAACAAGTGAGTAATCACATGTTAACAGAAATTCACTTTTAAAGAGCAATATGTTGAAGCACATTATTACCCTCAGTCAGCTCATCCTCCATACCAGTCATAGATTTTGCTCTTTGCCAGTGGATCTGACTAGCTGTGTATTATTTATTGATGACTTAAAAACCAACATCCAGCAATACCATTAATTGTTCCCCTTAGTAAGCCACTTATTTTCTATTAATTGAGCTTTGACATCAACACTGATAACAGAGTGTTAACCAGTTGCTGTACGTCTTTAGATCGTAAGATCATAGAATGCTTGTAACAGCTTGTAAACACCAGCTTTACCCATTCTATAACAGAAACCATGGACATCTGTTACGCATTCAGTGTATTAATCAGATATTAATTTTATAAATATCCCTTTGTGGGGCACCTTCATAACTCCATTATACAGAATTTAAAAAAATATTTTAATGCTATGGTGTTCTTTAGTAGAGTTATTTGGATCCATTATGTTCCAGAAAAAGTTAGAAGATTACACCATTTAGCCTAACCTTCCCCCAATAGTAGCAATACAAACTTCTCAGACCAATTTCCTAAAAAAATGGAGCTTGCGCATTTATTTGATGCCTGTCTCACTTCTGCTTTTCTGTCTACTTATACTTCACTGGAAACAGTTGAACATTTATAGTATTTTCAACCCAATACGAAAAGGATAGCATGAAGCAACTTCCACAAAAATAAAAGATCACAGGGAGGAGAAAGATCCTGCAAAAGCTCCAGGTGGCAGTGTGCATGCTCTCACTGTTACACCCCGGGGGCAATCTGCAAAGAGTCTGCCATGGCTCATAGGACAAGCTTATGCAGGAAGATGTCTCCACTGCTTCACAGTTCATGTTTTCTTGATCTTTTCTTTTTTTAACCAAGGTCTTAATCCAAGCCTTATGGACAAATATTCTTGACTCCTTATTGAAATTCTTTATTTATGCATTAACTATTGTGCCATGTCAACAGATAATTGTTTTACGACTGTAGGACTTATACACCCAAAGATAACAGTATGTTATGACTCAATTAAAATCTCATGTGTGAATAGTCCTGTAAGAGCACACATAGTTGTACTCATAACTGCACGTAGTCTTTCGTTTCTTATAAGACCTAATATGCTTATGCTATGTCCCCAGCAGGCCACCAGCTGACACTACAAAGACAGCAATTGCCACAGCAACTAGCAGTAAACACTGGCTTAGATTTTATTTAGTTTGTGATTTCTGATGCTTTCATTCCGTCTGTCTCAGGGGACCAAATGCAGGCTATGTGGTACCGCTCACTTTTAAGTACCAGAAGGCTTGGGGTCATTTCAATAACCGGTCCTAACACAAATGAATACCAGTGCCTTTTGGCACTAATTGGCAATGCAGAGCAAAGCATCCTCTCTGCAATTACCTGAAACCCTCATCCTTTAATAGATTCGTGCTACACTTTTCCAGTACCAAACAGGCCTTGTTTGTGTCCTTGAACTAAAAGGCTGTTCTTCACTGAATCGATCATTTAATTGTTTACTTCAAAATACCTGGAAATTCCATTAAAGCAGAAGTCTATTTCATTTGTACAGCAAATTCTAGCAATTATTGCTTTGTGTGAGTCTTTCAGGGCTTTGTAATTTCAGAGTTTTCTGTCACCAACTGTCTAATATAGCACTTGGACCAAACCTTGGTTTAACTTCCACCTTTACCAAAACCTCTGCAATGCATTGTTCCAAATGTCTCCGTTTAGCCCAACCATGAGTTCACATTGCTGAGTCATCGTGTCAAGGCTCTTGGGAATGTTTCTGAAGGTACTTTCAGCTCCAGAGAACTGGGTTATAAATGCAGAAGATCGCAGTTTCTGTCCCTCTTGACCCAAAACGGTTTGCAGAAATTCAACAACACAAGCATGGGGTTGCATACTGAATGGCTGTACTTTGTTAGAATAATGAGACTGCACTATGTAAGATCTCCAACATCATTCAGTGCAAACCCTGCATAGTAGAAGCAGTGCCTGCTTGTGTACTAAGACTGTTCCTAGTTAACAGCCTAGTCTGGCCCCCGGTTTCTTGCTGACTTGGCCAGTGAGTTCTTCAGTTGTTTTTTAATGCCTCAAGTATGCAAACAGGAATGTTTAGCTTCGTGCAAGTATATCAGTGTGAAGTGTGACAAATGTCACCTGGTGAACACGGAAGCAACCCAGTTCTGCTCATTCTGTATTTCTGGCATTTTTTCAACAACTTTGGCTTAAATCTAAGCATGGTTAAGGTTGATAGATGCTGTTCTCTCTGTCTTGTGATTTTTAGTACACGGTCAGCATAAGGCTTACGGTATTGATATCCAAACACAGCAAGAAATTTGCTTTGAAGTTCTCATGCTTTGTGACAACTATGTTTATTTCAAATCAGTAATCTTAGTTTAAAGTCTCAATCAAAGGTGCTGAAATCTGTGGGAGTCTTTCAGGGCGACCTGAATAACCTATACTGCAACTAATTTTGCTATATTTTCTATTACGTTCCCCTCTGGGTTCTGAATGACAGGTGTACACACTGTGGGAAGTGTTGGTAACTGTCCAGACAGAAGGATTGAATTAAGTTAGAGAAGTCAAAAAATGTGAAACTCACCCAGTGGCTTTGCTGAGCAAATTAATTGTTCAAGCAAGCATCTGATTATTTCAGTTATAAAAGGTGGGTGATACTAAATCTGGAATTTGAGATCTTTGTTATTTATTAACAGACCCTGGCCCTCAGACCCAGCTATCTTTGTCGGCAGCATGGCAGATTGTCAGCTCTAGTAAGCACATACATGAAATGCATGTTTTGCTCATAATGCCAGAATCCTCTACAATTGCGACTGCAGGCAAGTGATAGCATTCATCATTCCCTAATCTTCAGCGTAAATCAGGAATTCAGCTTTCAACCACATGAGATATAAGAGGGAGTTAAAAGCCAAAATACAAGGAGGACTATGTATCACAATTTCTGATTAGCTGGAAGTGGAGGACAAGTGGAATGAAAATTCATTCTTGTGGATTACAGTTTTTGTGTAGTCCAATTCCCTCTCATAATTTAGCCTAACATTAACGCTCCCTTTATCTTCCCTCTGCGTTGTTGAGAAGATGCAGAGCTTGTCTGTCAAGTTTGGTCTTGTTTTAAGACTATTATTTAAAAAAAAATTCGGGAAGTTATAAAATAGAACTTTGATCCTTTCAAATACAACCACAATATTGTGAGAGTGCACAGCTGTGTATTGGGTTTTTCACACCTAGGAGGTTGCCCAGCAGTGTCTTCTTGTAAACTGCAAGCACTCAATGGGGATGGGACTGTTGGAAGCATTCATCTTTGTCCTGTGCTCCCACCGATATTAATGAGAGTTTTCCCATTCAGTGCATTGGGGTTGGCCTTGCTGGAAATCCTGCTCCCCACAGCAACTGTATGGTGAAGAAATTGTCAGGAAGGACTTTGCTCTACTTAACTTTAACTCTACTTTCCTGATTTTGCTGAGCTGTGGTGCCAAGCTGTGGGGCAGGTGAGGGAGGAAGCTGTTAGGGGAGCTGGATGTAAAGGAGCAAGCATTCGAGTGTGCATTGCAGCCAGTCCTGGGCATGTTACACTCTGCTGAATCGGAACTTGGTAACAAGGCAAGGAAAGTTATTGCTGAACAACACTTTCCAACTTTTAGCCCCTCTAAATCAGGCATGTACCACAGCTGTGATTGTTTCAGCAGTAGATAGGATCCAACAATAAAGAGGAAAGTCATTATTTATTTCTGTATTTAAAGAGCATCCCTAATTCTAAAACCCAGAAGCTTCTGAATGCAAAAGTCAGGAACTTTTGTGTAGCCATGCCAAAAAAGAAAGTGAAAAACAACTGGAAAATAGTAAGTGCAATTGCAAGGGCACCGTTGAGTTCTGGGCGTCAAGAAACAGGCTGTGTTGCTGATGCTATAATATCACTTGATTGCTGGTGCCAGGACTATCAGGGCAGCCTCACCCAGTGCTGTTCTGCTCCAAGCTGGTCTCCTAGACTCTCTGGAGTCTATGGTAATTTTCAGCAGCTCCAGACACAAGCAAGTTTTATTCCGGTGTGTGTGTGCCATTAGATATGTTCTTTCTGATGGAGTTGTGAGGCAGTTGAATACAGAAATACATGGTTTGGTTACTACTAGCCAGCTGTGCTACGTGCAGAGAGTTTGAGGCCAAAATCAGCTGCTGTGTACATGTGGAAAGTAATTATTGGCTTCACCGTGGGTCCGCTGTCCTCCTGGATGAGCGACGGTGCCCTGCTAACACTGCACTCAGCAGGCACTGAGCATCAGGAGGCTGGAGCCATTCCCAGGTACAGCCCAAGGCTGCAGGCTGCCATCCCTCGCTGCCTGCCCCTGGCCCATCACAGACAGGACCAGAGCCTGTGCGTGCACATCAAGGCCAAGGTCAGGCAGAGCTATTAAATCTCCAGAACATCGTGAAAATTATAAAGGCTAAATTGTTTGGTAGCCTATTTTATTAGTCTCTTTTCTGACAATGAGCTAGTGCTTATTACCTTTTAAAAGTTTCCTCTGCAAGAATTAGCATTACTTCTTGTAGCAGGTTAGTTAAAGGAAAACATATTTGAATGAAGCAGAATAAACCACCTCCTCTACAGGACAACTGAATCCTGGCAGTGGTGTGGTGAGGTCACATTGTGTGAGAACTGGAAGAGATTCAGCAAAGTTCAGTGGCTGCAGCCTCCTGCGGCCAGAGATGCTAGCAAAGGGCTGAGTGTCATAACTGTGAGCTTTACAGAATAGCTCAGAAAAACTCCCCAACTCCACGTTTTCCAAATGCCCATGTTTCACCTCAGCTTTATTACAGCCTTCCCTAAAGAATACAATACTAAACACTTCCTTTTGTTATGATCATTGCATGATCCACTTTAGAAATGCCTCCTGGTTTCTGGTAGCTTTGCTTTGTATGTACAATAACACTATTAGGCATGTTTGGCAATCCTATATGCTCTGGAGCTGAAAGAGAAAGCTGAGATGCTACTGATTCAGAGGATGGAGATGAGTTGCAAAGTTAGCACACCTATGTATGCCTCCAATGACAAATGCTGAATAAAAATCCACCTTGATGTGCTCTTGAATTGCAAAAGCCTTCTAATGTAGCCTGTGGCCATGATTTATAACAGTGACTCATAATATTGCATTATACTTAACATGATGTAACGCTGATGCAAGATGCCATTTGTGGAATTTCAATGTCACAGAGAAAAAGAGAGGAGGGAGCAATCTGGTCATGTACCATGTCATGCTATTGAAATGAAAATGATACGGCCAAAGTACGTAGAACATTTCAGCACCTGCTTTGCTATTTTAGCAGAATAACTGGGAGAATAACATTTTTATTTCCTGGAGCATAAACATCCCTCAGACATACATTATTGTGTTACTTACAGTAATTCAATTATGTTTGTACTTGAAAAGACAAATTTGCTAACAGACAATTCAGTCTTGCAATTATGACCCCTCACATGGAAGTTTACAGGGCAAATCAGGATTATGCCTTTAAATTAATTCAAGGCTTTATCTTTTTTCTGACCCAGCGGTTATGAATTCTCCTCTTGTTCTCCCTGTCCTGCTTACTTCTTCCTGCAGTGAATCAGCATTTCAGGAAATACTAATTCAAAGAGGAAAGGCACCCTGGACTCTGATTCTGGAGGTCAGAAATAGCTGCTCTCCAATGGATTTGACAAATGAAGCAAGGCTTCTTGAGATACTTGGGGCCAGTTCTGTAGGGTGTATGCAACCCCTGGTTTGAACTCTGCCCCTTACCCTCTGAGTGGATGAGGAAGTTTGGAGCCCTGCGGATGTGCTACACAGCAGAGGCCAGCTGATTTGGGGAGAGACAAGAGAAATGGAGAGTCAGAGCCCTGTCTGGTTTCTAATAGTATGGAAAACTGTTAATTGCTTCACCCTGCAACAGAGGGAGGAAGCATGGGTGTTCATTCTGTAGGAACCAGTAGCACCAGCAAGACATCAGCCTTGGTAATGCAAGACCGTAAGGTGGAAAGCCTTGAATGGAGGTCTTCAAAGAGACTGGATCACCTCTCCTGGTAGCTCTCTGTGAGTTTGCACCATGCAGCCCTACCTGTGCCCAGTTTCCCTGGCAAGCCCAGCAGTTATGCCTGCTGAAGTTCAATGTCTGTTGTCTCCAGCTTGCTGAGGTGGGGCACGTGAATCGCTTGGTGGCACTCAAGAAGACAACCATTTTATTATACATGTTGGATTCACCAGAGCACATCCTGAGTCACCTGCATCTAGTGGAAGTGGTCACAGCATTGAGCTTCATGGAGTTCAAGAAGTGTCTGGACAGAGCTGTCAGTCATACAGTCTGATTTTTGGGCAGCCCTGTGTAGAGACAGGAGTTGGACTCAGTGATCCTTACACGACTCTTCCAACTTGGGATATTTGATTCACAGGTTGGTCATGAGCACCCAGCAGAGTGAGGCACAGCACACAGTGCAGTTTCACACTGCAAGAGCAAAAATGTGGAAGAGGCTGACTTTTGAATACAGTAGCAGTGCCTATAGGTGAAGATAACAAATCAATGAGAACTGAACACCCAGTTTATTTTTGGAAGCCCGGTAGGTGCCAGTCTGTCTCCTAGGTGCATAAATACCATCAAAAACCTCGCCATGGGCAAGTAAAACTAGACAAGAATTTATAGCCCAGAGGAGAGCCACCGAGAATAGATTGTGTAGAGGCTGATAAGATCCGTATTGCTCCAAAAGAGAGAGTTCCACCTCAAAACAAGACGGTCTTTGTTGTGAAAGGGTTAGGTTGTGAGACCCAGCTTGCCAAATATCTGTAATGGCCTCTCTCTGCCAATTGTCTGTAAATACTGTGATCTCTCACATAAGTGAAAAGCCTGAAAGGAATCTCTCTAGCAAAAACATCATTTGTTCATTTTCCACAGGTTGGTGGAGTAACATGCCTCTTCTCAGCCATGTTACTCTTTCTTTTCCCTGAAGATTTCCAAGAGAGATTTGTTCGAACAAAGATCAGTAATTTTGCTCTGTAAGGGATGCAGGAAGAAGCGTAGAAATATCTCTAGATCAGAACAGTTCCTGAGCCTGCTGGAGAAATGGCAGATCGCCAGAGATAGCACAGCCACTGTTCTCCCAGATAACAATGTGCAGAGCTGAATCTTCCAGGCATATACTTTTAGGAAAGCGAACTGTGCACACCTAGGTGAGAAGCAAGGAGTTCCTGTCTTCTGGGGAGGCTGCTGGATGCTTTGCCTTTGCACTGACCAGATCCTCCTTTGCCCTGATTCCATGCCTAGGTGACAACTGAGCCAAAAATACAATGAAGTAATGAAACCAACTTTTTTTTTTTTGCTATATCTTTGGGCTTTACATCTGAAATAATCTTCAAAGACAGCAGCTCATTCCATTTTTATTTTGAATCATGGTGTGTCATTACTTGCAAATGTTTTACTGCAGTCTCCTACTGAATAAAAGCAGCCCTTTCAGGAGAGTAGCTCTCCCACTGAACTGAAGCACTGCTAGTTCTGATTTCTGTGGATTTGTGCCTGTATGGCAGAGCAGTTTAGGTCCCGATGTTCCACTAGGCTCTTCCATATACATCTTTATTCCACCAGAAGCCAGGTAATATAGTCACTGAACCTCCAGTCATTTGATTCATCAATATTAATGGTCAGCTGCTGATGCTTTGAAGTATCATGTTTGCACTAAAGAGCAAGACCCCAGCATTTGGGATACTGGGCAGTGTAAGAAACAGAATCATTAAAGTTGGAGAAGACCACTATGAACATCCAGTCCAACCATCAACCATCACCACCATGCCCACTAAACCACGTCCCTCAGTGCCACATGTACATGTTTCTTAAAACTTCCAGGGACAGAGGACATAATCTGACCTATAAAACTACTACAGTCGTACTACATAAAAAAGGAAAGGTTCAGCTTCTGTTTGGGTTGGAAATGGCTTGTCTTCAATACCATCTGCTTCGCTCCAGCATATGTACCTAAGTGGAGATGTTTCAGAGCCTACAGGTAATTACCACAACAAAAACAGTATCCACAAATGAATCGCTGTTCCTAACTTCCTTCTCCCATTTGCTTCTAAGTCACACTAAGATAATGCTAAAATGAGGATTAATGCACAGAACTGCAAGCAGCAGAGAAAGTAAAACAGAGCTAGGAAAGCAGGAAGCTGTGGAAGATGGGATTAACGAGATGGTCACTCCTGTGCAGGGCCAGGGCTGGATGGGTGCACACAGCAAGAGGCAAAGGCAGCCAGGCCAGGGCAGGCAGCTCCCAGAGCAGGCAGGGCACGTGTGTGTGGGGCTGCTGGGTTCTCGCCTTCCCCAGTGCTGCTGCTGTGAGAGCTGCTGGCAGCAACCCCCTCCCAAAGCATGGGAAAGGGGCGGAATGCAGTGCAAAACAGTAACTGCATGTGTGTGACAGTGAGGCTGTGGCCGTTGTGCTTAAGTGTTTTTCTCTTTTAGAGGTAGTCCTCACACAAAGAGCAAGGTTTAAGCAATTGGGTTGAAAATGATCCCTTTTTAAATGAGTGAGAAGTTCATGTCTGAACCTGACGGGAATCCCATTCACCCACACAGTAGCAGGCGAGCTTTTTAGCGTAAGAACCATTTGACTTTCCAGTTAAAATGTCTGTTTGCTTTTTCTTTTTACAACTGCAAAGAGCAACATTCAGACAAATGGTTGGCAGACAGACAGCCCTACCATGCCTTGTCCCCTGCCCACTGCACGTGAGCCGGGCACTGGAGCACACTGCAGCACATGGCGTGGTGCAGGACATGGCCGGGCCTTTCAGGGGTGCAGGAGGACCTACCTTGCGCCCAGCCTCATTGTTGTGCAGGTTCATCAGTGTCCGCGCGTTCTGCTTAATCTCCCGGGCATCCACAAACACTTTGGCGAATCCTATTCCGTATCTGATGTCGGCAGAGCAGCCGCCCCATTTCCATCCTTCCTCCTTGTGGTACTGTCCCTGTTTCTCTTTGTCACAGCCGCAGTCACTCAGGTTTCCCTGTGTGCAGGCAGCCGTGATGGCGTGGGCTACTCCAGCAGCAATGATGGCATAGGTGAACGCTGCTTCTCTGCTACCTGAAATGACAACAGTGCTGTAAGTGCATGGCACAGCATGGGGACATGAGTCAGAAGAGACAGGCAAGTTCCTGCAGTGCAAACATCAGATGGCTATTATTAGAGTGCTGCAAATCTGCATGCATAAGCAGGTCTCTGCTCTTCTAAGTATTGATTTCTGTAGATGTTCACTGTCTGAAATGGTAGTTCTCCTTAAGGCAGTAGGAGACAATGTATTATTCAGGCAACTTGTATGTGCATTTCCAAATGGAATTAGAAGTAGTCAAACTGAACTCTCCTTAGCAAAAAGGGAAGGAAATGCTGGAGCTCAAGAAGCAAATAAAAAAAGAAAACAGGTGGAACTGGGGAGTGAAAATGCTACATCAACCATATCCAATTTTTCCTAAAATCAACCTAGAAATATGACTGTGTTTATTATGGAACTTGAGTCAGAATTAGAGACCGTGAAAGGATTCCTCAAAGTAAATCATAAAACGTTGAATTGTAACTGCAGAACTGGCAGGTGAGGCTTTCTAGAGTTAGTGGCGTTTTATGAACATCTGAGCATGGAACAGAAACCCTTGGCTTTAAGTGTACGTAAGCAGTGCTCTGAGTGCCCCTGTGCAGCCACAAGCACAGACAGAAGCTGTGGCATCTTTCTCATCCTGTCCCACCTTTATCCATAGCGACATCCTCACTTTTTCAAGTAGAGCATAATGAAAAATGCACTGGTAAACAGGGAGGGTACAACAAGTAGTTGCAATTTCTCTGCTCAGAAGGCCCTCCTCAAAGAGGCAATGCACTACACCAGGTTCCATTTCATGGGACTGCAAGAGTGAGACAGCATCAGAAAACGGTTCTGCGTTGAAATTTGCCTTCAAGCCTGTCTAGCTCTCAGAAGTCAGCAAATAGGATAGGTGTAGGCATAATCCACTCTGAAACTCTTCTGTGATGCTGCTTTAGCATAACATGATTTTTGCTACCAAGTGGGATCAGCATGAGAACATATGTCTTCCTGCCAATTTTAGATTATAAATACTAGCACTGGACTTCTAATTTCAGCAAAGGATCTCAGTTGGAAGCACTGCTTTAACAGGCTCCTTGCAGGCAGCTCTGTTACCCTGCAGATGCTGACAAGGGAGGTCCTGCTCCAGCCTGATCTCAGCACGTGCAGAGGTTGGAAGGCACAACCTCATCCATTCTGGACTCCCAAAGATGAACCAGTTTTGGAAGTGACCCGAAACAATTTGTGGAAGCCATAACTTTGGGGAAATAATTGGACCCTTCTTTTTTTTCTTTCTTCTTTATTTTTCAGCCTAAGCCTGAAAAAATAAAGCCTGTGCATCTGTGCCTTAAATTTCATCTTAAAATTCAGTTAAAAATTCAAGATCATACTGTTAGCTTTGATATCAACACAACACTGAGATTCTCAGATTCTCTTGTATATATTTTAACTGTAGATAATGGTGACTGTCGCATCCAAAATACTGAATAGAAGGTAGAGCACTCCTGTTTCAGGAGGATGAAGAAAGCTAGCGAAGCAGGAGATAAGGTGAAAATGTGTGCTTCTGCCAGGTTGTTGCTGGGGATGGGAGTAAAATACAGGATAAGGAAAGAGTAAAGGGAAAAGAACTGACAGCGGAGCACCACGCGCTGTGAGATGTTCAGCCCACATTGGCCAATGACCAGAACAAGCAAAACAGTTCTTCCCCAGTAAAAACAGACCCTAGTCAGTGGGCTGACAGCAACATCAAGGATTTCTCTCTTTTATGAAACTGAAAGGGTGCAGGAAAACCCTAATGCACAGTCATTGCCTTCTCTAACTTGATAGAAAGGTCAGACAGGAGCTGGAAAAGTATACAGTATGTTTTCAGCAATGAGATCAGGAAAGAGCTTTTGGAGATAGTTTAAACAAAATGTTACTCGTTGGCATGAACAGCTACAACTGTCTCCTCAACAACTGCCTGACCCATGAGCTAGCACCACTCGGTGGAGGCCCAGGAATTAATTCATCTTGCAGTCAATTCCCATTAAATTCATCCTTAAACATCAACTTATTTTAACTCTATGATTTAAAAATAAAAAAATAGTAATTTTTAAATGCATGTAACAAACATGCAAAATGAAAAAAAAATGATTTTAGTGGGAGACAAATCATGTTCCCAGACACCAGATCTATTTAAAGAGTGTTTATGGAGGATCAGCACAACTTGAGCTGCCAGAGGTTGGTTGGGGATCTTTCTCCCACCTGTGCTGTCAGCCCTGCAGAAATTGCTGAAAAACTACAGAAAGCAAGGGGGAAAAGAGGGCAACCACAGAGCCACCTGTGAGCAAGCCATCCTTCCTGCTTCCAGATGGCTCCACTTTCCTACTGCCTAGAATGAGCAAAGGCTAAGCACACACTCAAGCTGAACTCAGATGTGAGAAACTTCAAAGAGGGGTCTGGCAGGCTTTCAGAAGCTGTCCCGTCCCTCCAAAGGCTGGTGATCCCTCAGAGCTTTCCAACCATGGCAGCACTGCCAGGCATAAGTGTTGCACTATTGGAAGTGATGCTGGAGCTCAGCTGGGGCTGGCTGGGACAGAGACAGGCACCCTGTGCCTGAGGCACCACTGCCACCCGTCAGCACTTGGCTGGCACAAACTGGGTGCTGACACCTGCCTGGCTCCATTCCTCATCCAGAGCAGTCTGAATGAGTGCTGCAGTGCTGGGCAAGCACAGAGGCTGTTCTTCACGTGTCGAACACAAATATCACCCTGCTCTTTCAGTCTTTTCTGGAATACACAATGTACATGTTGTGCCCACTGCAAATATATCCCCTCTTCTCCACTGAACAGTGGGTTGCAGCAGCTCTGTTGGTGGTAGCATGGCATCCATGACTTCCAGTGCTTCTGCAACTCCAATCCACAGTGCAAACCACCCTCCAAAGCACTGGAGTCTTGTCTTTATACCCCTCACTAGATAGTATGGGACAACACCAAGCTCCTTAACCGAGACCTGCCCAGGCCACCATCACCACCAATCAGGTACCAGAAGGGAAAGCAAGAAGGGAATCACAAATAAGTGAAAATGTAGACATTACCAGCACAGGTAACTTTCCTATCACTAAGCATAATTATATACAACTCATGCATACCTTGGAGTATCAATCCTGCAACGCACACAAGTCACATCTTTGCTCTCATGTTTGTACGTTCGGCTGATCAGCAAGAACCTGTGTATTGGTTCAAAGAGAAGTCTGCGTTCTGGTATTAATTCAGCTAGCTTAATGTTTTTATATTTAATCTTCAATCTTCTTATTAAAGGGCTTCATTCATGAGGATTAAAAATGAGAAGCTGTTTTCAAAAAGAGGCAAAATAACTTGGTGGTGCATGGGAAACAGGGCCTAAGCTTGCAAGACATGGGGCAGGCTTGACTTGCAGGAAGACAGCAAGTGCTCATCCATTGGGTACCTCTTCTGTGTGTTGCTAAACAGCTTGGCCCTGGTCATAAACTGACTGAGCTGTGAAATAAAAAAGACAAATTTCTATTTATCTCACTGGAAAACATGGGATGTATTTTCTGCTATTTAAAGCCAAAGGGTCAAAGAGGGAGTTATCTGCAGTGACATGAGCTGAAATATGATTGTGAAAATATAAAGATGGAAAATACAACGTACCTTGCCAATTATGTGCCATAGCTAACATTACTTCACCTCTCTCTATGAAGGTCATAATTCATAATGAGTAAAAACTAAGAGCAGAACTCATCCTCTGCCTGCTTTGGGGTGTGCCTCCTTCTTTCTTGATAGACGATGTATGGTCTTGGAGATTTGGTTGTTTTTTTCTACATCTTTCGTTAACCCAATATTTGTGAGCAAATAGTAGTTTAAAATCATTGAAATATCCCCTTCTTTTTTTTTTTTTTCTTCCTCCTTTTCTTAATGGCTCGAAGTTTTGAGCAGTTTGGTGCCCTTAAAATACTATCTTGAAAGAAAAGTGACAGATCCCTATAAATTGGCAGAACGTTCTCTGAAAAGATTAGTGCCTGTACTTTAAATAACTAAAGTTGCACTAAAAGACATTTCAGTCTTTGAGGGGGGAGTTGCTGCCCACTTTCACAGGCTGAAGTTTGATTCTCCAATGGGGTGATTCCTAGAGTGAAGGCACCCAGATATAGTATCTATTTTTTAAAATATGAGCTTTAAGCTCATAAAGTTACTGCTCACGGTACCTGCATTACCACAATCACAGCCAGGATCTTGGGGTTCAAACAGCAGTTTCCCCTTTTCAGACAGCTTTGATCCCTCCACACCACGACGCCCTTTCAGAAAAGCCCAGGTACCGACCCTGCAGGAGCAGAGTCTTCTGCCTTCCTAAGGAAATGTAATCTTTTTGTTTCTCTGAAACATGTACTCACAAGACACGTCTGAAGGCAGGTATGAAAACCTTCTGATGGGAATTCCAACTACAGTGACCTTGGGGCAATGTTTTATCTTACCGTGACAGTCCCTGCTTAGAAAGATTGACTTTTTGGCGTAGAGCAGCATGCTGGGGTTTGGATGCTTAGGCCATATTTCAGCCTGGCCTTTGTTTTGCCTGCAAATAACTGTTCGCGTGCAAGATACTGACATTAGAAACTGGTTTCAGGGGTTGGAAACTTTGCACAAAAATGCAAATCCTGGCCCTACTTGATTAGGTAAAAAGGTTCCTGTTAATCACAATATTTACTTTCTGTATCTCTCAGAGCTTCTATGTATCTCTGGGTTAGCCACTGGTTCCGAATTTATCAAACTCTCTTCAAATATTGAACCTCTTTGGATAGTGCAGCAGCACTACCTGGTGTCCCACAGGCTTGCATAGGGAATCTGTGCAATATGAAAACAGCAAGAATTTTCATGTTGATTTATCTGTGGATGTCCCCTAGGAGTCTTATTTTGTAACTTAAAGAGTCAGAGAGTCTAAAACCTGACACAAGAGACTGTACCAGTACTTAAAATCAAGAAGCTCTACACAATGACTGAGGATGGAACCACTTTTTGAACACACCTGTGCTTGGATCTTTTCAAAAGTTTCTCTATTTATAACAATAACAAAATTAGGTTTTAACCAGACCAGACCATAAAGGAGAATGAACAAGAACTTGTTCTTTTTGCACACTAGCAAAGGAGATGCTTCCTAACTAGCAGCTGCTGAGCAAGCTCATTGAAGTTTGGATTGTGGGATGGTTGCTAAAAGTAGACTGCATCAAGATATGTTAACAGCCTGTCCAGCACTGATGTGCACATCTGGACATGTCTGCACTGACCGTTGAGCCAAGGCATTGCCCACAGTGCAGGCTGGTGCTGAGCTGGCCCAGAGTTTTAAAGCCAGTTTGTTCATGTGGAGCCTTCTTTTGATTTCAGCCTTACTGACTTGAGCAATGTCAGATGGATAGAGGTATTAGGGGGTTATACTGAAAAGCTTTCCAATGCAAAAGAAACCAAAGAATCAATGGACTATACTAAGTCCAGGATGAATAACTGGTTGAAACCACATTTGCTGTAAGGTTCTTCAGGGACCACCACTGTATCTTCATCCCTTGGATGCCTCCTTTCAGCCTCTCCCATGCAGGGCTCATGACAGCTTCCACAGGGCTGTGCCACCTTTCTTCTTGTAGATCTGCACTGACAAGAGTTCTCACTTTGTTCTGTCACTTTGCAGAGATGCAGTCAAACAGTTTGTATTGGAAAATTTTCATGAGTCTCACTGAATAGTGACAGCGATGTTCCATGATGACCAGAGGACATAGCTTTGACTTTTTTCCCTCTACATGCCATGAAAAGTACAGCCATCCTGAAGGAATTATTGAGATAGTTACTCCCTGCTTGTACCCTGGTGCATCACTGCCACAAACAGTGAAGCTCCTGCTGAGCACTTGGCAGCACGCTGCAGGATGGGCAGCCCTCAGCATAGCACCTGATCTTCCTGAGATCTGTCTGAGCCCAAAGCTGATGGCAGATTCTGTCAGAGGCATCTGGTTGCTCACGTACTCTGGATTTGAAGCATATTTTATCTGGGCAGGGGTAGTTGGGAGTTTTCTTGTCTATCCTGCTTTAAAATCTTGGGTTTTGACTGTGGCTGTCTTTGGGAACAGAAGTGCTGACCGCTGTCACAAATGTACTTGGTTTCAAGTGTCTCCATAATTGAAACATTGCATCATCTCCGTGGTTATTTAAAAATTCTCTTTGTGACTTTACATTATTAATAAGATTTCTACAGAATTGTCTAGAAAAATTCCTTGTGTTAACCTTGATTGCAGTTTTACAATTTCCTGTTGTAACTGGACCAAGTCTGGAGTAAACTGATGTCACTTTTACTGCTCTTTCTCTTCATGTTATTGGCACTATTGCCACCAGCTGTCGTGATAAGATATCCATGGTGTGTCAGTAGGGAAGAATCTCTCTTTTGAAGGACAAACCAGATAAAATGACACAAGAAACAGAGTGTATAGGCTGTGTACTGGTTGGAAGCAGGCTATAATGAGTGGAGACGCTCTGTATGAAGTATGGATTAATTGAAGTGACGACTAACTAACTGTAACTCTACATCTAATTCATCACTAGAAGACAGATCAAATGTAAATTTGTTAAAATACACAGACACATATGCTACAGAGAAGAAAAGGAAAATGTTGTTTGATGCTTTCTTTCTGCAGACTTCAAAGGGTTTCCCCAAGGCTAGAATCCCTGTTGCCATTTTAAAAATGGGAAAAGAGAAACAGAGAGGAGAGGAGGAGTGCTGAGGTCCCTCAGCCCATGGGCAGAGCCACTGGAAGAAATCAGGCCTCTTGAATCACCCTGTAGCCTGACGGAGGGAACCTGAACAATCTGGGTACGTTTGCATAGCATTCATAAACTAGATCACCCAGTAAAGGTGAAAGTAATGAAATCTGTTTTTGGAGAGATGTGGCTCGGTGTGCCATCAGAATCATAGGCTGGGAAATAGTTCACAGGAATATGCGGTATCCAAGGTAACTTATTTGCATGGAATAACACACACACAAATCCTATTAGCATAAGAATTACTTAAGCACATCCTCCCAAATTGATATTAGAATTTGCTTCCTGCACGCGCTCAGCAGCGCAGCGGCAAGGAGAGCCACATCACTGTCATTCTGAAGTCATAGCCTAATCTTAGAGAGAGTGCATCAGTGCTGCTCTCGTCCCAGCACAGCCGCCCAGAAGAGCAAGTGGGATGAGGTCATGTGCCCCAATTCCATCGCCAGCAACAAGACAAAGGTACCCATGCACCTCCAAGGTAACTGCTGCAAGGACGCAGCCGGCCGGGAAACACCACCAGCCTCTGAATGCTATAGAAGGTGCTAATGCTTTAGTTGCTATTTGAGTGGTATTTTGTAACACACACAGAGTCAAAGGGCTGAGAAGCAAGAGCTGTTGCTACTAATCAAACTTATAAAATTATTATTTATTTTTTTTTAAGAAGAGAAGGATGCAATATATTTGCATTAAGCGTGACCTGGCTTGTTCTTGTAGCTTCAAGTATGTCCCATAGCATACACGGCTCTCCACGTTGCACGTCTCTATCTCTTGTTTAGGGTAAGGCACAAGGGCCTCATCTCCCATGTGGGGGCATTTGGCTTTGTGGCACATAGGGGTTGCCCTTCTTAACCAGAATCAGATGTTAGCCTCCATTTCTGTGACCGGTAGCCCAGAGCACACCCCCACAGAGATCTTAAGAGAGAAAAATCTAGGGAGTGGATACTTTTTCCTTATAGCCGTAGAAAGTTGATTTGTGTCAGATATTGTAGGGCTCTACATATGCCAACAGATAAGGAGCAGAGGAACAAGGAGACAACCTGAGCAGTTCATGTAGTATTTCATGGAGTTAGAGGGCCCTAGGATTTGAAGCACCATGCATGTATGTAAGATTCACCATTGCAGATCTCAAACCCTTTGTGACTTTTATTGAACGTTATTTTTAAAAGTAAATGCATAAGCTGTTTAAATTTGAAGTTTTGCTTATTCCTTAAATGAGTTTTATAATTTGGATGATGTTCAACACTTGACTCCATTCTGAAACCAGCGATGAATCTGCCCTATCCATCTTAGCATCGTAATGGATAGATAGAACATATTAAGAGTTATCACCTCAAAGACAGATCAAAGTCTACTTCCTTCAATATTGACTTTCTTTAAAAGGACCTAAATATAACCCACTAGCTAAATAATTCAGTTTTGGGAGGGGTGGAAGAACTGAGTGCCTGTTTATGCAACAGACCACAATAACTCCGCACTTTTATGATTTGCTAGAGAAGAAACCCTTCTCACATTTTCTGCTTAAGGAAATGTTACTCTTAGACTAAATGAGCCCAAACCTGTCAGCCATCCAAATGGACTCTTCACCGACATAAGTGGCAAATACTTGCATGGATCACTGACAGGAACAGCTCAGCTCAAGGAACAGAAAGCATGAGCTAATCTGAATAAATGGTCCATTTTCAGATGTTTCACAATGTCGGGCAGTGTGGTTTTCACGTACCCTACTTGAGTCACTGTGTTTGATTATCACAGGTGTTGAAAGACCTGTAGCTCACACCGGACTTTAAAATTTAGCTTTTTTTTTTTTTTCTCTTTGTGTTCCTTCCTTAAGTACCTCAAGGTATTGGAAAATATGCCTATCAATGTGCACACGTGATAAAATAGCGTTCAGTTAATGCCAAGCATTCTTGGGCTTTCCCAAGCAGAGTGGCAATACTGTCTCTTTGTAAGAATGCCAAGAATGGGGTTCTAGGGCCAGATCCTGCCATTTGTCCATATATGAAGGAATGGCGCGTGGAAGGCAGTCCAGTCTGGAGGGTTTCCCTGTATGCCAAAAGCCACAGCTGTTGTAGAACTCTTTGGGGTTCTCACAGAACATCCGTGTTATCCATCAGGCAAAGCGCTGCTTGACTGGCTCTGTGGTTTTTGTATCTACCTTCCAGATGGGGAGGAGGCAGAGAGACCTCAAGGCTGGAAACCACAGATCCCAGCTTCACCTTCTGGACGTGGAACGGCATACCGTGAGTGATCGACTTTCAGCTGTGGCCCTGAAAATGACTATACCTGTATTTGGAAAATACTTTTCCTCTCTCTTTGTGCTTTAAGTGCTGCGGAATCAACAAATATTGAGTAAGCTGCTCTACCCTGTCCTGTGTTCTGCAGTATAGGGCCATGAGAGTTTTAGTCTCAGCTCTGTTTTCTCAGTTACTCGTGTTTATCATTACCAGTGCTATTTTAGTTAAGAATTCTAATCTATTTTGTACTGTTGTAACAACTGCAAAAGATGGAAATGGGATCTTCTAACCATTGATAGGAACAGTCCTGTTGCAAATGCCCTGACATCAAAGTGCAGCATACCCACTTATTCCTGGTGGGAGTCACTATAGAGTCACTATTTCACACAGTAAAAATCTCTTATGATGAGACTGATTGCTGGAGCTCTGTCCTAACAGTTAGAAACCTCAGGCCAGAGTCGCCGCTGAGGGCTCTGCACCCCAGCAGTGCAATTCTAACTCCACTCAGCATTCAGTCTCAGACCTCTGCCTTTAACCAGAACCAAGCACCTTTTTCACATCCTCAGGTACACAGACACAAGCGATGCGTGCAGGCTGCCTTCTCCCAACTCCCACAGCCATGCCCGTGCCCCCAGCGCATGCCCTCTCAGTGCCACACGGATGGGGCCAGCCAACAGCTCATAGAGAGGCAACGTACCCACTTTCAGCTCCTTCCCGAAGACGGTCCTCTCTCCCAGGGCAGAGCAGTTCCAGCGCCCGTTGCGAAACTGGAACTGGCACTCGTTGATGCCCATCTGGGACCCTTCCCCAATGACGATAATAGCGTCGGGCCTGCTCTGGCAGATCGCCCGCTGCCGGGGGGCGAGACCCGGGATCTTGTTGCAGATGATGCTGGCTCCCAGGGCCACCACAGAGGAAAAGCCCCTGCAACGACAAAAGACCGAGGTGGCTGCGGGGAGACTCTTCCCGGAGGCATACGCGGCGCGGTGTCGCGGAGTCCGGCGCCGGCAGGTGCCCCCGGAAAGCCCCCGCCTTTCCCACCGCCGCTTCCCTCTCCCTCGCTCTCTCCCCGGCTAAAGCGGAGACAAGGAGCGCATGGGCTCTTGCCAAAACGGGACCCAACTTCCTCATTCGTAAATTCAAGCGCATGAAACAGCGTTGCGTGCCCGGGCCACGCACGGGCATCGGGCTGGGAGGGTTCTAACTCTCCAGTCGAACATTCAGAGGGAGGGGAAGAGCCCACGCTCCCTGCCCGCGGCCGGGCGCACCTGGAGGGCAGCGCCGCGACCCGCTGCTGTCCCGAGCGTGCGGCGTTCCGTGCGTGGGAGCGGGACCGCCCCGAGCGCAGGTAGCGGCGGGTCGGGGGCGGCCGGGGCACCCCGCGCCGGGCACGGAAGGAACCGGGCCCCTCCGGGTCCCACCTGCTCCGCTGGGTGCCCGGCTGTCGCTTCGCCCCGTGCGAGCTGCGCCGCGAGGGTCGCTCGGAGGCGCGGGGATTCTAACTATCTCTTACAAAATCATCGTGATCACCGCCACCGGGTTTTTTGAGACTTCCCGAGTTAAATAGTAACAGGTCTGGGCAGGTTAGGCTGAGAGCGAGAGGGAGCGCAATTGTTATAAAAGGCGGAAAAAAAAAAAAAAAAAAAAAAAAAGTTACTTACCCGATCTTGATATACACAATCCCCAGGCTCAGGAAGATGTGGAAAATCCAGCGCCTTGTTTTCCTGTTCATATTCCTTGCTTGCCGTGTCTCAGCCCAACGAAATGATGCCCGCGAAATGATGCCCGCGGCGCTGCTGGGCCGGCTTCGCTCCCCGCTCCGGGCCGGGTCACGGCAGCGCGTCCGACCGGGGCAGCCCCCGCCGCGCCCCGCGCCGCCCGCCGCTGCCTGCCGGGGTCTGCCCGGGGCCGCCGAGCATGGCCCCGCGGGGCTCCGCTCTGCCCCTCTCGCCGCCTTTCCCTCGCTCCCGGATTTGTATGCCTGTCACACGCAGCGCTTTATTGCCGGCGATGTACGGGGCTGCGGGATCCTCCCGAGCGCCGGCGGCTCAGGGCTCTCCCCCCGGGTTCAATGTTAAGTATCTCCCCGTCTCTCTCTTTTTTTCTTTTCCTCCCTTTCTCTCTTCTTCAGCTACTTGGGCGTGTTCTCCAAAGGAGGGAGTTGTCCAGCCAGGGGGAAGAAAGGCGGGGGAGGTGGGAAGAAGGGTAACGAGAAATGGCAAACAGATCACCTGCTTGCCAGGAGGCTCACAGCGATCCTCCTTGGGCGGAGGGCACGGCTCCTCCGAAGGGCACGGCCCGGGAGAAGGCGACGGGGACGCGGCGGGGTGGCACCGGGGGGCGCCCCGTGGGCTGCCCCGGCGGTGCGCCCTGCTGGCCGCGGGGCGCCGGGCGGCATGGGGCCGCCGTGCCGGGCCCGCACCGCACCGCACCCGCTGCTGCTGCCGGCACGGGGCAGAAGCTTCAGCTGACCCGCGGCGGCCGCCCGCTCGGGAGCCGCTCAGCACCTCGGGCCGGTTTTATGCTCTCGCGGCAGCCCCACGCTCCTCCCCTCGTTCTGCCTCCACGCGCGTAACTCGCCGCTCCTCTCCCTCCCGGCTGCCCGGCCGAAGCGGGGAGGCGAGGGGCGAGTGCCGGACATCCCTGCACCGGGCGGCGGCCGCCCTCCGCCCGCAGAGGGCGAGAACGGTGCCCTTCGTCAACCGCGCGCCCAGTCCGTGCACCTGGAGCGCCTTTCCCACTTCGCCCGTCGGTTCCGCTGATGACAGCGATAGGGACAGCCCCGGCGGCGCGGCCGAGCGGGGAGCGCCGCGTGTCCGCGGGATGCCCCGGCCCCACGGGACGCGCACGGGGCGGCCGAGAGGAGTATCGCCGCTCCTCGTTGCGGGAATTTGCGCGGATGTGGCGGCTATTTTATTATCCACTTAAAATATTTCTAACAGGGAGGTTACCTAAATGATAACAGGGGTGTGGTGCTGGAATTGTTCTGCTGATAGTGTTTTTCTGAAAACAAAACAAAACAAAAAGCAATAAAACGTGCCCGGGATCCGCGCTGGAAAGCAGCGCAGACACCTCCGCGGAGCGCCGGTCCCGGGGCGCCCCAAAAGCGGGGACGGCGGCGGGCGGAGGGCTGCAGACGAGGTTACTCCAGAGAAAGGGCACGGAGGGCTCTTGGCGACCTCCTCCACCGCCCCCCGGCCGTCTCTCCCGCCTCGCTCCGTCTCCTCTATTCTCCTTTCCCCTTCTCTCCATCTGGTCTCACAGCACCTTTACATCCACCGCGCACCGAGCCCCCATCCCGCGGGCAGCCGGCGGGCGGCAGTCCGAGCCGGGCGCGGGGCGCAGCAGGACTCGGCCGGGCAGGTCGGGGCGGGGCGGGGCGCGCGGCGCTGCCCGCTCTCTCTGTTACGGCGCCACCTTGCGGGCGCGGCGCGACGCGGCGGCCACGGCACCTGCGGGACGGCACCGGCGGCTGGGCGGGGGCTGGGCCCGGCGGTGTGAACCGAGCTGGGAAGCGGCCCTGAGCCCGGCGTGCGTGAATGGGATCGGCTTAATGGGAAATGAATAGAAGGCTTTAGGGTACGTCTTCCCTGTGGAGGGAGAGGGAAGGCCCCCGCAAAAGGAATGGGCAGTTCAGAGAGGCAGAACGGCGTTCTTCCAGCTTGCATTTATCTATCATCTCCGTAAATCAGCGAGGAACGTACAGCGTTGATGCTAAACGTGAGCCCGGCCCCAGCTATCGTGCCGGGACAGGCATCCCGCGCCGTGCAGCGGCACACGCGGCGCTGGCAGCTGTGCGTGGGGGGGTTGCTGGGGGGCGATGCAAACAGGTGTGCGACAGCCGGAGATGGACCGAGCGGCGGTGCGCTGTGCACAGAGCGCTCCTGCAGCGAGCACGTGCCGAGGTGTTCGCCCGGCTCTGGTGGGCACACGGCCAGCGCGTAGGGCGAGGCGGGGAGGCGCGGAGCAGCCGTGTAACACGCTTTCATTTCTGTAAAGGAATATCCGTGTGCTCCACACATGTCACCCTTGCGCGTAAAGCAGATGTTTTCTGCGCCTTTATTTTTTGCTTGGTTCGGTGCCGTCGGTGTTAGTGCAGTGCAAACCTGCAAACCGACATCCTGTGAGCCTTAGAGCTGCTGCTGAAGTGGTATCAGTGGCACAGGGGGGGAAGAGAGGGGCTCACTGCTTTTAGTCCAAATGGCCACATTGACTCAATAGTCCTTGAGCAGAAATGAGTACAAACAGTCTCAAGAGTCTCATCTTGAAAACATACTCTCCGGAGAACAATCTCCTCCCCAGGTTAGCCTCTGATCACAAAAAGAATGGGGAGGTCATTTTCAGTTTGCCTCTGAATTTCATCCCGTTCCATGCTGTGGTGGTCTGGCACACCAAATGCTGCTCAAATGCCAAATAGGCTCCATTTCTGCCCTTTCTTTATTCCTGGTGCTAGAGTCATTTTGTCTGACCCAGCACCAGCGGGGTGGCTGGTTAGCACAGCACAGAGTATGGGGCAGGTCAGGGCTAAGCAAACTGTTGTCTTAAGTTTCTGTGAGAGCAGAAAGTGGCAGAGCCTCCTCAGAAATTAAAGATAAACCAGTTACTGGGCTGATCAATATCTTTTTCTTACTCTGTTGCTAAAAAATTGTGACCCAGATATAAGCAAGTATGTGTGCCACACTACACATGCGCACTACACATAAAATAACATTCCTGGGCAGATTACAGAAGGGCAGTTTGTCTTGTTTGGCAACGTTTCTAAAACATTTTAATCACCATTTAAGATGTTCATAGACCTTACATGGTCCTTCCATGCATGTGGTCTTTCCAGTGCTCCAATGTAACTCATCTTTACTTAGTTACCATGTGTATGCATGTACCTGTCTTTTTCGTACTGCCTTCTATCTATTGATTTATAATCTCTTCATCATAAAATCAGTATGAGATGTTATGATGGATAATTCTATTAACAGCATAGCAACAAGTAATACAACACTTGGAACAATGCTTAGAGATGTCAGAAAAGAAGTAATTGGGATGTAGTCTTTGGAAATAAAAACATACTTGAAACCATTGGGTTAAACCCATTGGGGTTAAAAAGAATCAGCAATCCTGATGTATGTGAAGATGTCTGCAGGTGAAACCTGGCCCTCAGCTGTGACCCAAGAGCACTGTGCCTGCGATGTATGTCTGTCCTGTACGGCCAGAGCCAGCCCGTGTCTTTCAGTTATCAGCAATTTGTCTTGCAGTTATCAGCAGTTCTGCTTAGCTGAGATGGCGTCCCAGGTTTTGTCATTTGGTGCACTGATAATCGGCAGAAATCACAGGGTTTTCTTTCTTTGTTTCAGCCAATGCAACATGGCTGTGTAGTGCTGTTATAGAGATTTAGAAAGGAACTTTCTTACACTGCCAGGCACTCTCTTTTTAATAATCCAGCACCTGAAAGAGTTTTTGCACATCCATGAAGTGCATTTGCTGGCATCATCAGACTCTGCAAGGGAACAAGCAGAAAGGAAGGCAAGATCCTTCCCCATGCAGCAGCCTCTGGGGCAGGCATGGGACAGCTGCAATGGCTGTGTCCTGAATGCAGACAGGGCAGACAGCAGCGGCCCACCTCACCGCCCAGCCTGCAACAGGCAGAGCCCCTGTTTGTCTACAGTCAAGAGCATTGAGTCCCCGCTGTGCAGAAGCAGGGCTGGTGCATGGCAACTCCTGGCTCTCAGCCTGCCGTGGGCTCTGGGGCCTCTGCTGAGATGCTCACTGCTATGAGGAAACATACCCTGAAGGAGAGCGAATAGTTTTATTCCAGATAGGATCTGTTAGCTCTCACCTTTTACTACCCATTTCTTTATTTAGCAGCAGCAACTTTCTTCTGAACAAAGCCCAGGCCCAAGCTACACCCTGGAGCCATCCATCACTTTTTGCCACAATGGTGCTTCTATTGTTAATTGTTTGTCAGGGTTGCTTTTTGGGGTTAGGCAGTGCAATGATTTAGTATGCTAGCTAATCAGCTCTAAGAATATATTCTCAAAATAAATTAGATTATGGAAAAAAAAAAAAAAAAAAAGCTTTAAAAATCCTCAGGTCTCAGTACACTGCTGGACTTGTGGACTGTGCTCACAGGGGTAGCACCAGGCCCAGGTCCCCCATCAGGCAGACTGGCTGCTGCTCTCAGTGCTGATGGAGGTGCGTGGAGCTCGGAGCAAAGCTTGCACAATGCTGCCTGCTCACTGTGTGGTTCTGGTCAAGGTTATTAATGTCTCATTTTTCATAAACATAAAGAAACGCAAGAAACATACCCACGTAAAACAAAAAAAGAAAGGTTGTCTGTCTTTTTCTTTTTCTTTTTTTTTCCCTTTAAGATGGCCTCTGATAACACAAATTCACAAGGGAGAATGTGGTTAAAAGCCCATTTTGTAACTAGATCCTGGATGCACATACCATCAATACTCCAGCTCTGGCTCCCTTTTATCAGGCTAATCATAGCTGCACAGTTTTGTTGTCAAAACATCTCCTGTAAAAGTCAGACTAGAGAATCCTTTCAGTAGCAGAAATGTGATCTTAATATACCAACACTCGCTGTATTAAGAATCTCCTAACTCCTAAAAGGGTGTTTAAAAAAAAAATGCAATAGTTATAAATAAATAACATTCCCAAAGCCAGTTAATTTCCTGGGCTCTTCCTTGCCCACTCCCACAATGTATCACTGGCAGCCACAGCAACTCATCAGCTGCCAGGTGCACTTGGGGGCTGCAAGGCAAGCACTTGGCAGCCTGCTGCTGGGCAGGAGAGTTGGTGCCATGAGGGGCCATCCAGGGCATGGTTGTATCTGTGCACAAGTATCTCAGTAAAAGCCCCTCTGCTGTAGCCTCTGGTGTGTCTGCTGGTTTCTGGAGCTCCTCAGGCCAGGCCTTCTCTGAGGGTGGGTTTGCTCAGACTCTTGAATCTAAGTGTGGATACGTGAAAGCTGAAGGAAGAGCTTGCTGAAACTGCCCAACTTGAATGGCCGACTCACCAGCTCTGTTTTGGGGAGGAAGTCGTCTTTAAGTTTTGGGTCCCAGAGTTAAGGACATGTCCCCAGGAGAAGATACAGTCTTCAACCTTTTAGGTGTTAAAGAACCACCGTCAGAACACGCAGGTTGTATACCTGTTGTTTTGAAGTTGACTTGAATGGATTTTTCTGCACTCTCTGGAGGATTGGGCAGCTCGCAGTTACTCTGAAAGGTCTCCTGTGTCTTTCCACGTGTGTGTCTGCTCTCAGGCCTGATGCGGGGGCTGCATTCCAAAATGCAGTCAGTCTTCAGGCTGCCTATGGCTACGGATTTTGCCTCCCTCTGAACCATCTTGAGTGCTTGGAGTTTGGACCCTTGGTATGTGCATGGCTGCACATACCAGAGATGGAGCTAATGATTAATGCACAGGAAGTGAGCTGCCATCTCAGACAGCAATCCCTCACAGCAGTAGCAGGGTTGGAGAAGCAGACCTCTTTTTGTCAGTTGTTTTGAGCAAAGTATGGGAATCCCAGTGTGAACATCACCACGTGCCTATTGCAATATGGCACGGAGGCCTCCAGTTCCATAGCGGCTCATTTCTTCTCTTTTAATCTCTTGTTCCCTACAGGTAAAAACATGGCTGTTTATTTAGAGGGACGCTACTCACTTGGGTTTTTTTTACTATTTCTTTTCTGCATGGTTTCTTTAGGAGCCTTTCCTGATTCCACCTCATAATGAGTCACACATGAATGTACTGGGCATACACTATATGTAAAAGCTGATATTCCCTAGTTGTCACAGTCTGCACTTAGGCAAATACTATTTCCTTTAGTGACATTTCCTTTACACATTTATTACTGGACACAGAGGTGAAACGATGAACTGTCAAAGCAGATTGTCTGTTGCCAAAGAAAGGTCTTAAACACCATGGATCTAGTCCAGACAGTATGACACAGTCTTCCAGGCAGCCAGGACCAGAGGTCTACACATGCTGTAGGGGAGGATTTGACAGCTCTGGAAATACCAAGTTTGCAGAGAGGAGGAATAGCAATAGTATGCACGGATGGAAGAGAGTTCTGTTGTAAAAGCAGCTGTCAAACAGGTGTTTTGGTTACTTGTGGCCAACCGGTGTTGAATGTGGGAGTCCTGCTGATGCATGGTAAGGTGACAACCTGCCAGATGCCAGGGATTTGCCACGCAGTCTGTTGGACTGACAACTGTTTGCAGTGCTGGGGCACTGCGTTGAGGAGTCAGATGAGGCAGATCTGGGCTAGATGGTTCTGTGGAAAGGATCACAACATTTTGTTGGACAAATGGCCTGCGTGCACGGTGATGCGCAGAGCAGATGGCACGTGTGGCTGGGTGGGGAGCAGCAGCGTGGACAACAAGGGTGTTGTCCATTCCCCGAATGTGCACAGGGCGAGGTCACAAAAATTGTGTATGGGAAGGGGTAACAAATAGCATGAGGAAATCATGTGGAGATCAGGGGAAGCAAACTCATGTTCATGGCAGGAAGGAGAGAGGGTGGAGAAAGTGGAATGGTGGGGAGGAGGGCGCAGAAAGACACAGGTCTACTTTCTGTTCTGTTGAAGGTTGACCTTGGATGCATTCACAGATCTAACAGAAGAACTGTTGAGACTCACTAGTGGATGAGATTCATATCACTAAAATTATAGCTGTAATTAAAATAATACTCTTTCAAAATGAAGTTCCCCTCCCTCTTTTTTTTTTTTTTTTCCCCTGTTCAAATGTTTGAGATGCAATTTTACACGGCTGATATCAAGGTGTCACTAGAAATGCATGAGAGCATGGTGATATCATGGTGTCAAAGAGAGTTATGGGCAAGGCACATAAACCTAATGAAACATACTGTAACTTTTTCCCCTTCCGTTTTAGGCATTGCCTAAACTGTAACCATAAAACTGTTCTTAAAATAGCACTGCGAGTGAAAAAAGGAAAAGAACTGGATTTTGTTTTTCAGCCAAGTTTGTTCAAACGGCCTTTGTTAATAGGAAAACTTGGGGGGAATTCTGTGGCCCCTAAGAGAGGGAGTTGAACTGCAGAGGTCAGGGCTCTTACTAATATTTCCTATTTCCCTGCAGGGGACTTCCTCAGGAACTTCATCCCATCTACCTGTGCATAGTTGTAAGCAAAATAGGTTTTCAGTTGATATTTTCTTCAAATTACATAAGTAATATTAACTAATCTGTCAAAAAGCATGGTCATGGAAGACACCTGAATAGGTTAATTTGCACTTCTGGAAATGTCACTTGTAAGGGCACCTGAAGCACATCTGTCCACCACAGGCCTACTAGCACACATCCACTCGATCTTCTAGTTATGTATTTCCAAACAGTATGATGGAGTAAGTAAATTAAAGGTATCAAATATATATTGTAAATTGTTGAGGATGTAATGATAGAAAACACAACTGAGTCCTAACATAATTTGTACAGTTGTGAAGATGTGAGGTGGAGACAAATGAGAAACATGCCACAAGACTTGGGACTTTTGTGGTTCTGGCTTCACTGGTTTCAGCTGAGCTCACTGGCCTAAGCCAAATGAACAGACTTGGCATCAGGAAACCAATGCTGCATTGTGAATTTATGTTGTCAAGTAAAGGATGAGGGGTAAAAAGGAAACCAAGAGTAAGGCTGGCAGTCTAACCAAGGTGTCACATGGTGAGAGCTTGTCCAAGAGGGAATGGGCTCAAGTTTCTCCAGAGGAGGTTCAGTTTGGGTATTAGGAAAAAACTTCTCCAAAGAATGGTCAGGCACTGGAATGGGCTGCCCGGGGAGGTGGTGGAGTCACCATGGCTGGAGGTGCTCAGGAAGCATGTAGATGTGGCACTGAGGGATGTGGTTTAGTGGGCAGTATTGGTGGTAGGTGGTTGGTTGGATCAGATGATCTCAGAGGTCTTTTCCAGCCTCTGTGGTTCTGTGATTCTAAGTGCATAACTGGGAAAGGCTGTCATTTCTTAAGATTCTATGCAGAAAATCATCAGTAGTCTTAAACTGCATTTGTAGGAGAAGAATAATAAACTGGGCATTAGGAGAAAGATTGGAGGTTGGAAATGGTTAAGGATAATTAAAATAGAATTGTGCAGAAAGCTGAGATGGTCCTTTGGGAAGGGAGAACTCACCAGAGCTCTAGCAGAGAGACAAAGAAACCAGCCAGCTTATATTTCTTGAGGGAACAGGAGAGCCAGGAGGAGAAAGTGTTTGAAAAGGCTGGAGCTGAATCAGTGGGAGCTGTAGATACACTTCTTCAGATACAGCTGGATCTTACAGCTAATTAGTTGGGAAGGTGACAGTTTGGAGAGGTAGGGAGAATGAGTTTGTAGCTATGTTAATGCCATTAGAGTGGAAAAAACGTGAGCTGAGCATTCAGTTGGCCAGCCTGTGGGTAGGTAGTCTAGACTGGACTGAAATTCAGCTTGAAATAAAATCAGGAATTTTCAAATGGAGAAAAGGACAGGGAGGAGAGGCCCACAAAGAAGAGGAAAGAAAAACTGATTGTGTTTTCTGAATGAGCAGTGACCAGAGAGAGAATTTGCATAGTGGAGAGATGACAAAGAGAGACTGTAGATGAAAAACATAGATTAACAGTTCCAGAGTCACCAAAAGAGTCAAACAAGGGCTACGGGTCAACTGAAGGCACAAGGAAATAGACATGCCATTGTCGGAAACTGAGCTGTCAAGTCAGAATCTGACACCACCAAGAGTGGAAGTGGAAATCTGGGAGGAGGAAAAGGCCTTAGCATAGAGGATGAAAAGAGGCTGGGCAAACAACAGAAGCACAAACAAGAGAGAAAGGGCTTGGAAGCTGTAGGGAGAGGAGGGAACCCGTGACCATTTGTTGCTGATCCAGGGAACTCAGAATAATGATGATGCGCAGAAGAGGAAGGGGACACAGGAAGGTCCTGAGAATTGCAGATGGCTGGGTGAGCCCAGGGACGGCCAGGAGGGGGAAGAAACTTGGTAGTGGCATTGAAAAGCAGGTGAAGATGAGGGGTGGGTATAGCTGGCTGGAGAGGACAGTATGCTAGGACAGGGACTCGATCCAGAGCTGTCAAAGGAAGGGACGAAGGGCATGGTGGGAAGAGGATAGGCTTGGCACGGAAAATGGGAGAGCGTAAGAAGATAACAGGGCCAGATGCTGCTGTGAACAAAGGGTGAGGTCAGAGCAGTGGCCTAGTGGCAGACAGACACATGTACAAAAACAAAACAAGAGACAGCTCCTGCCTGTGGTTTCTAGGTACAGTGCTTGGCTGCCTGCAATCGGGAGTGATTGATCACAGTCAGACTTGTTCTATTTTGGCCCTGTGACTTCAGATGCTGTAATCTAAGCCCACTGTGTGCTTATCCTTGCAGAGTGGATAACGAGTTGAGCACAGGGATGATTTTGGGGAGACATGTCAGAGTGCTTGTCCCCAAACTGCATTTGTAATCCTGCCACTCCTCTCATCCATCATCAGACTCATATAACGCTGGCAGCATGCTTCCTGTTGGAGTGTTGTGAATTTTCAAAGGCAAAGTGCACTATTGTTTAATAGCCAATTATTCACCGGCATTGATAAACAGGCTCTGCTTGTGATTGCTGCAGCAATTACTCACTCTCCTAATTTAGACACAAGGAAAAATCAAGCTTCCAGTTGATCATTTATATCTTTGGCTTCTGTAATACACATCACAGTGTGCTGAAAACAACTCCACCATAGAGGAAACTGATCTGGTCACATTGATAACGTGTTTTACACCGGTTCTGTCACTGAGCAGCACGACTGAGCCCAAGCTGAAGGGCTGAGGCTGGGCAGCTTTTTTTTGTCTTTGCAGAAATCGAAATATGACAACCTTTCTGTTAAACCTTAAATTAAAAACAGAGGCGAGGGATGTTACTGTGGCCAGGAGAGAACTCCCTCTGCAGCTAAACAAGCAAATAAAGCAGCTCAAGGATGTTTAAGTAATTTGACCTCGCCTTCCCCCAGACCACCCTTTGAGTGCTGATGGACCCATCTCCAACAGCAGACATCCAGGGCTTTGGGGAAGGCATGTGGGAAGAATGGCAGGGCGCTGACTGCCCAGCTGAGACGGAAGTTGTGGCCACATACAGAAAGCTGTTAACAATCTTAGTGATGGTGAATTGCAAGCGTCGTGTTTGCTCTTTCTCGTAATCAGGAGCAGTGAGATGGAAAGGCATCCACACACAGCTAGGACAAGGAAACACTTTTATTTATTTTAGCATAATTACAATTACTCCGCAAATTGGCTTTCTGTTGAGGAGGACACAAGAATTTCATGGTAACTGCAGGCTTGAGTCTTCAGCATCTGAGAGGGAGGGTGAGAGCAGTGCCTGGGCAGCTCTTGGGCTCTGCTTCTCAGCAGGTGCTTTCACTTTCAAGGCTGTGCTGCTGGCAAGCATTCAGCTCCTTACCCAGCACAGGTGAGGAGGCAAAGTTCCTCCTGAGCCAGGTGAGGAGTGAGCACAGACAGACCCTGTGCACAGAGCCCTTTGCCTCTGCAGCTCCCTGCCTTTTGCCCTTCTAAATTCAGCTTTATTTACCAGGCTGCCCAGGAGAGGAGCAGGAATGCAGCTGAGGAAAGACTGGGGCAGCTCCTGGTTCCTGGACATAAAGGTGGCTGGAGGGGAACTGAATGGCACCAAGCTGTGTCCCCACAGGCTCTGATTGACACCGGGGCAGCCAGCAGCATTCAGCAAAGGTGTTCCAAAGCAGAGCAAGCCTGCAGCTGGGCTGTGAGCAACTTCACTGCTGCTTTGCAGGGGAGCGAGGCCTTACGCTGCTCCCCTTGTATCAGGCCGTTGTGAGGCTGGGCTCACATCTCTGCCAGCCCCGATGCTCCAGGTGTGGGTGATGCAAGAGCATTCCAGGCTGTTATCCTGCAACTGGGCTGAGGGAGGCAAGGAAAGAAAGGGCTGTTTTGGATTCCTCTTATCTGAGGCTGCCATGCATGCTGAGGAGCTATGCGGTCCAGTTGCCCTGCTCCACCAGAAGCTAAGTACTCTCTAAAGTTTATTTCCTGTCTTTATAGCAACTGTCTGTCCCTGTATTATTTTGCTGAAAGCTATAGGCACGCTAAAAATAATTTTTGGAGCAGTTATTGTCACAGACTCTAACAATGGCGAGCCACAATCAGAGCGGCTGGGCAGTGGAGGATGCCTCTTGGCCAACCTCTTCTTTACGAGCTTCCATAATTCTTATTTTTATGGTCTGTGCTCAAGCATTCAGCGTTCCTCACTGCTGAGAAGAGCTGACGGCTCACATTGTTGTTACCTTGGAAGGGGCAGTTATCACTGGTAATCCACCCTCCAAGGCTTTTCCTCAGGATAATTATGGTTTCAGTGATTCATCTTGCAGACCCTGCCCTTCCTTATTCACACAAAATATCCTGCTCCCTGCGATATTTCTGGGTCAGGCTCGTGCCACACACGTGACTTCCTCTTAGGCACGCAGACAAGAGAAGATGGATTTGGGAGTCAGCAAGGACAGGCTGGCTGCCCCCAGTGTGCAGCTCCATGTGTGCCCAATGGGTGCCACCAGGCGTGGTGACAACCAGGGCTGCAAGGGCACAGGGCTGCTGTCGTGCTGGAAAATGTCACTGCTCCCATCTTCAGTGGAAAACATTATCACCGGCACATCCTGGCATGTAATTTACTCGTTTATTATTGTCTAGCATTGGCTTAATGCTTATGGTGCATTTCTAAGGTACTTAAAGAGGGTTGTGGTTTTTCAAGGAAACATAACTCATGGGGGGATAGGGGAGGGAGAATCCTGAAAGTCTTGGCACAAATTGAGTCAATTCTTACTGAACGTGAAAAACACAACCTGTGCAGGCTTTGACATGAGCTGTGCGTGGCCCAGAGGCTGCGAGGAAGGGAATATGCCCGGCGGTCAGGATTACCGCACACGAGACCTGGGCTTGGCTGCTCCTGCCTGGCTCAGCGAGCTGCTTATGTGTCCTGTGTTCCCATGGGGTGCACCAAGGCCAGGTGGCACCCAGTCCCTGAGATCTCAGGCCCTCGCCCTGCAGGTGGGGTGGGAATCAGCTCACACGCTTCATGCAGTTTTGCTCTGTCTGAGCTGCTTCCCAGCACAACGCAATGGTGGTTTGGTGGCAAGCTGCTACCGCCAACCACACTTGATTTTACTTCTGCTTTGGGGTGTAATTAAGGAAATTAAGTCTTTAGTAAGGCCCCTCTGGGGACAGAGAATAGGAGGAAGAAAAATAGCAGCTTGCATACAGCCTGAAAGATGGCAACAGCCACAGTTGGTCCTGCAGTCCTTCCACAGGCTGTAAGCCAGTTGTGGAAGCTGTTCACTGTGCAGCAAGGCATCTGCTGATACACTGAGAAACTGGGGTACGAAACCTGCTCTTTCTTTTTTCTCCTATGTTGGAACATTTTTTTCTTTCCTTTTTTTAAAATACACTGCCTATTAACCTCACTGTATCAACACAGTCAAGCAGTAGAATGCTTTTCCTGTACCTTTCCAATGCAGGTGGAGCACGATAGCAGTTTCCAAACACGGGTGTACAGCCTCTGGTATCAAGAAATGACAAACAGCACACCCAGTGACACCCACATAGTGAAAACCTGTGCACGTAGCAGCCTGAATGTGTTGGTAAGGTGCTCCCAGGTGCACCCAACCACTGCCCTCCAGCAGGTGCCATCCAGCAGATGGGAGGTATGAACTCCCTACCCTTCATTTTATGGTATAGAGTTATGGACGGTGTGACTTATTAGTTGTCTTTTTTTTAAGTGAAATATAAGAGTAATTTTTTTATTCTCACATTTCCTTATTTAAAAAAAAAAAAAAAGTTAATGTAAACAGTAGCCAATATGATTTGTTTTGAAAATTCCTCCACAAGCCAATGCTTACGTTTGCATTTCAGTTGCTCAGAATGTTTAAGAGTATTGGTTCAAAGAACTGAGGCTTTCCTGGCAAAACTGGGACTCAATCTGGTACTACTGACTTGACAGCAGAAGCTGTTGAATACTTTGAACTAGATTCAGTCTATTGAAAATACTTTTTTTGGCACAGCAGTTTAGGAACAACACCTCAGAGAGCAGTTCCTGGAGGAAGCAACGCTTATTTCAGTGCCCAAAGCGTCGAAGTTGGTTGTGCAGTATTGAAACAAAACTGTTCACCCAGTGCAGGTACATCTTATGTTAATCAGCTTCAATTTCTACTTCTGTCTGTGGTTTTAACCAAATAGATTGAGTGCTTCGGCTTAAATGTGCAACTTATATATCCAGCTAGTGATTTTCAAACTTACAGTAAAATTAGTCCTGTTTTTAATGAACTCTTGTATGCATGGCAATAGTCATCTTCGTTTCACACTGGAGTGCATATGTAGGCTGATAGGATGGCTTAGGTTGGAGGGGACCTCAAATCCCACCCAGCCCCAACCCCTGCCATGAGCCCTGCCCCCCACCAGCTCAGGCTGCACCCAGGCTGGCCTTGGGCACCTCCAGGGGTGGGCACATCACTGAACGTCTGTGGTACCACAGACTTGATTTCAGGAACACAAACATAAGAATCACCTCCACTGTCCTCAACTGAAATATCAAATGGCACCAGGACAGCCACCAGCTGACTGCACACATATGCCAATGAGTCACATGGCAGCAGAGAAAATAGTGTTTTGCTTGGTTACTTGTCTCATGGTAGCAGTTTTCAAAATGCTTGGTTGGAACGGACTGATCTCTGACCAAGCGAATAAGGTCTAATGTTAACAGAAGCTACAGGTACGTTTTAGGTTGGGTATGAAATGCAACACTGAAAGATTTTGTGTGCAGCTGTTACAGGAATTTAGATTGCGAATCCATACTGTCCTTTTTAAAGCTTTGACCGTAAGCAGAAACGTGGAAATTAAACAAACCACCTCTGGAAAATGCCATGCGTGCCATGTTCTTAGAGAGCTGAAAATGGAACTACGCTTGGATAACTTCTTCTCTGTGAAGCAGCAAACTGTATCACTCCCTTACCAGCCATAGAACAAAATTTACATAAACAGTGATGACACAAAGCCTTATCTCATGAGCATATCTCATCGGGTCAGCCATGGAGGTGGAGAAATGGCATTATTTTTAGTATTTATCCCATATTCCATGATCACAAACCACATTTGGGTAAAATATTCTGCTGCTTATCTGCACACCAATGATATTACCTATGATGAATGTTGCAAATATGTTTCTTGAACCTACAGCAAGGTTTGAATAGCTAATCATCCTTAATGCAATACCGTAAGAGGGAAGCTATTATACAGATAGACATTTAATATTGCTTAGTAATATGGCATCTAAAGGGCTCAGACATACTGTGCTCCACATCTTCAAACACTTCTGAGCTTGTGGAGAATCAAATTTTCAGTTCTGTTTTGTGATGTTTTACTCTTTAACTTCCGTTTTACAATAGGAGAAACATTTGTCATGGCTTATCTGCCTGACAGATAATGTGTTTGGTGCTGGAAAGCTGATATCTGTTGCTTGTACTCATGGCAAGTTATAGCCTGGAAAGCATGAGAGGTGAGAAAATACATAATTTTCATTTTTGAAGGAAAAAACATGTGAACTTCAGGCCAAAATCCATCCCACCGTATTTATGCTCTCTTGTTCCTACTCCACTTTGTAAACAACTTGTGATTTACCTGCTGAAAGCTAACTTCCATATTTCACACACGGAACTCTTCCCAATTCAGACATCATGAACTCTGCTTGCAACACAGATGGTACGGATAGTGGGACGGCTGTATTCAAAGGTACCAGTCAGCCAGGGTTCTGTTAATGTCTTCCTGTAATGGAAATTGCATTCCTATGCAGAAAACTTAAGATACTTGAGTTACTAATTGCATTTTTTAGGGCTCAGTTTACTGCAGAAAAAAAAAAATTGCGCATCGAGGATCTACAAATATTTTATTGCTTCTCGAAGCATGAAAATAAAGAAAGAAGGGAGGGAAGAGATGTGGCAGTGTTTGTGGCCATTCACATTTGTCTTCTACTGAAGGCTCTCTGCAAATGAGAGGTCTAGTAGTCATCCATCAAGGAACATGTACTGAACCTAAGAGCAGCTTTTGATTATTTTCTGTTGCCGAATTTGACGGAATGAACTTTGGATTGTGGAGGGTACACAATGATCGATCCGATATCGGTGTCCATGAGGGAAACTGTTCAGTATCAAACTTGCTGATCAGCACTTCAGACTTTTTTATTTTTTCTTTTGGAAACTACTTCCTGAATGCTGGCGTTTAAAGTAGGCACCCTGCAACTACGCCATACTACTCAGGAGCACCTTAGATTTGACTACTGGCATAGTTGCTACAAATGCAGTCTTAAAACGCCTGGGATGTCCTTCTGTGAGTCAGCAATGAAACAAATTGGCAGAGAAAGGTAGAAAACTTTATGTATATTTGTGCTTTATGTAGATCCAGAAATGGACTCTGGATTTCATGGGACTGTAGTGCTGCTGCAAAACCCAAAGAGTGAGTGGAGGAAGTCTGATGAAGCAATTTTGCTTTCTGTATGTTAAGAGTAGACTGGAAAACTCCTGTGTTGCCCTGGCCTGCAATACAACAACCTGCAGTCAGTGCCTGAGACCTGAAGGGCAGGCGATACAACGGATATTTTCACTTTAACAAGGTAATCTTTGCAAGGACCTTCTTGGCTGAGTTTTAGGATTTCTGAAACACAGCAGAGTGCGCTGAGTCACGGTAATCTGGTGGGGACAGAAGTCCAGCAGGAGTTACAATGCAGAACAGAAGCTCTCCATGTTTCCCACATTTGACTACTCACTCAGTAAACAACAAGTTTTTCCTAGCTGTGAGTAATGTTAAAAAAAATGTGCTAATGCTTATTAATCATCTCTTACTTCATCATTATTCATGCTGATTTGCACAATAATGAGTTAGTTGTGTACTGTATTTCAATAACTTGTACAAATGTACTCGTGCTCAATGTGAAATCCTGCACACAGATTAAGGGAAGGATCTCCATGGACTTGAGCTGAATCAGGAATCAAATGTCTGCTCCTGCCAAAGGACAGCTTTCCAAAGCTTTTTGCTGGCAGTTCATTCATGCAAAGCACAGAGCTTTTTGCACTTCAGTGCTGAAACTTCTGTAGCCAGAGTTTAGATGAAACTTTTTTAATGGCATCCTTACTATGCTGTTAACATGTTCCTTGCTTTTGCACTCTTCAGATACTCATCTACTCTAGTTATTTCACACTGTATTTATTTATTCATTACTTATTCTCATGTGTAGTGCTCCCACTGTTTTAATTACCTTAGCATTTTGTTTTGTTTTCCCAATGCTCCGATAAAGTTTGATCTTCCTATTTCACTTATTAAAAGCACCAACAGTAGAACACATCAATTGGTGCAGAACTGTCGTATCAGAACGGCATCTCCAGTGTTACTGCACTGTAAGTGCTGAAATGGAGAAGGTATGAACAGCAGAAATATTCTGATTGACTCAGCAATGGAAAATGGAGGGATAGTGCATTTGTTCAAAACATGAAGAACTGAGGAAAAACTGTCCTGTGCTATCTTTCCATGCACTGGTTTCAGCAGCTATGCATCACCTGTTTCACTGCTGCATAAATTATACAGCAATTTAGGCAGCATATGCCAGCTGATGAAGTAATAATCAGGATGGCATTACATCAACACCTAAAAACAGCTTCACATCCTTCTTATTAAAAAAAAAAAAAAAAAAAAAGTATCAGGGAAAGTCTTTGTACTTATTTTAGTGTAAGATGCACTTTAGTTTTATGGACCAGGTCTTAACAGCATTGATCATAGCTTATATGAGAAGTCAGTCGAAAAAAAGTACTATTTGACATTGCACAAACTTCTTTTTGTGGGGAACTTTATACTATGTCTCTCTCTTCTTCATCCCTCCTCTTCTCTGCACTCGCTCTTCTTCATTTTAAGCAGCTCTGCAGGAGGAGCCACAGAAGGTTCCAGTTGTGCATCAGGCTTCATATGTGGCAGCATTTCAGGATGCTGGGATCAGTGCAACTACTGATGACAGATCTATCTCCAAAGGTACTGTACTGAAGGGAGTAACAAGTTCTTAAGGCAATGCAAAAAGGTAAGCGTTGCAGAAATGCTGTCACAGCCTGATTAAGCACCCAGTGGGAAGGCAGGGCCAACCCAGGGAAGCTCAGGTGTATGCAATGCAATGCAGTGCACCTGAGTGACAGGAAGGGCTCCACCCGTCCCAGACCTCATTTAAGGGTTGGCAGTGGAAGTAAGGATATCTTGCTGTCTACCTCAGGTCTTCTGTGGGTAAGCAGATTCTTTCTTTTGTTTCTGTGTCTTAAGGTGCCACGTTTGGGCATATCCTCAGTTACTGCAGCTTAGGACTTTGCTGCTATGGTGCCATTACTGTGCTTTCAGTTGTGTTACAGTGTTAAGCGTAAGGCAATGTGGACTCCCTTGGTAGAACTGGGATTTGGAATTGCAATCTTGATCCTTTTCTTTTGCTCTGTCTGGTTTTATGGTTTAAATAGTCACTTCAGTTTATGAAGTAAGAATGCCAGAAATAGTGTGTGTGTGTGTGTGTGTGTGTATATGGCAAATATGTATATGTATGTATACTACTTCTGGCATTGAAACTTTATATATATATATAATTATGTATATTAATTATTTATATTATTATGTATATTATATAATATATATAATAATGTAATAACATAATAATTATATATATGTAATAATAAAAATTATGTGTATATATATATTTTTTTTTCAGTGAAGTTTTCCTATATCAGATAGGACCATTTCAGTTTCCCAAAATGCAGTCCTTTAATGCTTTTAAAAGCACTATGACTTGCCACAACTTTGTATTTCAGCAATTTTTTTTTTTTTTTTTTTTTTACAAAGCTTTTTTGCACAGTTTTTTACTTTTTTTTACAAAGGGTTTTTTACAAACTCTTTGCTGTCATGGGTTTAATAGTCAAAAGCAAAATTCCAGTAACGTTGTACGTGCAATAAGACAAATCTTATTTCTTGTATTGCAACAAAACATGCATTGCCATCTGATGTTTCCAGTAGTTCCTGTCACAACTTGTCTTCATAGAATGATTTCATAAAATACCCAACAGCTCGTTAGATGAAATCTGCTTTTTTTTTTTTTTTTTTTTTGGCTGAATCCAGCTGTATCATCTGCTAGAGCCCTTAAACCTTAGCAGAGGTCTGAAAGCCACACCTGGCTCTGATGCTTCTGGAGCTGAGACATGGTTTGGGAGTTCCAGCTGAACTCACTGATATTCAGTTGAACATGACATGCTTTTCTTTTTCAGTCAGTGCATTTCAGGCATTTTTTTTTTTTCCCCCCTTACGTATATCAGATATTTATGCAGACTGCTTGTAAATTCAAGAGATGATGAACTCCCTATGTGTACCTGTTACTGAGCCAGGCCTGCTGCTTGCCCAAAGTCAGCAAGGGCTATTTTGGTGTAAGGATGGCATGGCGTTGCAAGTGACCACTGTACTGGATCGAGCAGTCCAGGAATCTAAATATAAATAATATGGAAGTTCTAAGTGCGTGTTGCAACATCTCTCTGTATATGTTTAACAGCAAGAGGTTTTTCCTAGCATTTGTTCCCTCTGGAAGGACAAAGAAGTACAAAGGAAAACTAATGGTTAAGAATGCAAACCTTTGCCTATCAGACAAACTCTAGCAGAGAACACCTTTTAAGCTATGGTAATACTAACGTGTGGTGGAATATCCTCCTTAGGAACTTTGTTAGCTCAAAGCTATGCAGAAATCTCACAGTAATTCTTGTGGCAACACTATCATAATACGGTGCCTGCCACAATCCTAGATCTGCAAGGCAGTGTAGCAAAGGTAATTCTTAATGCATTAAGTTCATAGGTTGTGAACATGGCACTAAGTGCTCAAAGTCTCCTTGGAAATGAGTGTTTGCTGGTAATGTTTTCTGGTATAGAAAAATCTCAGCAGGTGTTAGGTTTCATTCTACCAGGAAATGTTCGAGCACACCTTCCTGCATGGAAATGCAAGGAACACAAATAATTCTCCTGGGATGTGGATCAGCATAGAAGCTGTATTCTATTTTCAGAGCTCTATTGGAATGCTTCCAAGACCACCATGACAAAACTACTTCAGTATGGGTGGTAAACATGTCTCTACTGTTACTGCAAACTTTTCTGCACTGTTTGCTATGCATTCTTCAGCTACTGTTTCTTGAGTGGAAGGATTCTTTCTGCACTACCAACTCATCCTTGGACCCCTCACTGGATATACAAGTGGAAAAAGGCAAACAAATCATGTATTCTGTTAGGCAGGGACCATTCATAGAGTGGAACCTGCCGGTCATCAAAGTAAGAAATAATCTGATTGTTACATGGGAGCTGAACCACAGTATAATTCTTCACTAGTTTGAGCCCTGTCACTTTATCAAGCTGCTTCCAGTTACAAGGAAGGAAATGCTTGCAACTGCCATGGGTGAGACGGTCACTACTGGAAAGATGAGGGGCTGGAATTAGTATTATAAATGAAGAACTCATTAACTATTTAAAAATAATCAACTGAACATAAACTGCTTAAGGCTGCTTATGTTCTTATATAAGAAGACCATATATGACATGGCAGTATCTCTCTCCACCGTCTGCTTACAATACATTGAAAGTATATAGAGATACTAATCCCAAAGTTTGGGTACTTCTACCTAAATGGCACTTGGGAGTCCACAAAGAGGGGTTCTGTTTTTAACATTCTCTGATCAGTGCCTTTTTTCAATGTTGAGATGTATACAACTTCAGTCAAACCAATAAATTAAAAGCTACGTGTACTTTTTGTCTTCCGAAGTTAAAAGAGAGCCAGCAGCACTGACAGTAGTAATATGAAGTGTTGTATTAGCAGGACAGGTATCTGCATATCAAGCCTAAAACTTGCATATTACATCAAACTGAACATTAACAGGCTATGCAGCTGCTGTTTTCCATCTAGTTATAGTTCTTCCCTAATGCAGCCTTTAATAACATAGCATGGAGCGTTGTAGTTGCTAGCACTGATTTGATTAAGTCTTTCATAAGCATGCACATTATGCACAGATTAGTGTTCAGTATGCTGAAGCTTTTAAGGCATTTTAAACTGCAAAAAATGAAACTTCAGGGTATCTTTTTTCCCTGAATAGTACCTGCTGATGTCTTACCAACTATGCAAAAATTAAGGTGTAGTCAAGAGAAGAGCTCACCTTCTCAAAAGTTTACATTCATGAGCAACACTTAAAACTTATGCTCAGATAACAGCTCTGGAGTAAGCAGAATTCCTACACATTCAACAGTAATGTTGTAAATTCATCTCCTTTCTTGTCAGTGAAGTCTCATATCAAAAATCACAATTTACACTGGAATTTTTTTTACTTAACGCTAATTCCTGTTAAAACCTTTTTTAATACTTTTTTACTTCAATAGTATGAGCAGTGTTTTTCTGTCACATTCACTTGTTGTGTACAAAGTAACGTCAATTCACGGTAAGAGTTCCATAAAGTTCCTTTATTGAGTAAATCAAGTGTGTACACTTTGAAGAATAGACAATTTCCATTAGCATACTCTATGTTTATAATATCTAGGATTCTGTCTTGCCATAACTTTAAAAACTGGCTGCTGTAAGCATAAGCCATTAATCTTACAGGATGATCAGCAGTTAAGGGTCTCTGTAGCCCACAGCAGAGCACATCTGGATGAAGTCCTCCAGAACAATGGTGTTACTGCACTGTAATGACATGAAAAAGTTACCATCTACTTCTCAACATACAACTCCATAGCAGATATGCAGTCATTCACTTTGAAGACGTTCCTGTAGGACTGCAAGTATTCCATGACACAGCGTGATTTATTGGGAGAGCCTATCCTGCTTGCAGGAACCTACCAGCGTTCAGGTGAGTCCTAAGTTGATCCTTGGAAACTTCACAAAGCCAAAGGAAGGTGTGTTATAGCTGCCTGTTTGCAAGTACATAGCATGAGTACTTAACTGAATGTTCAGAAGTATGTAACACCTCCATCCTAATTGTAGGGAATTTGATCTTAGTCTTGGAATTTGTTTTCAGTATTTTCTTTGTAAGTTATCACAACACTGATGTCAACAAAATGACACGTGTGCCTTGAAATGCAGCATTTCACAATACTGAATTCCAGTTAATAGTACGCTCAAGTCTCTACAGATTGGCTGAGACACCAGCTTCATTAAACCTCAATATGCTTAGAAACAGCTTCATTTCTCTTCACATACCAAACCTGCAGAGGTTAGGATGGAGCCAAAATGGTGTTATAATAAAGCCCTACGAAAGGCAGCAGGTTGTACAGTTACCTCCTTGTGAGCAAAATCCCTGCCCTAGAACTATGCAACCTACTACCTCTTCCTAGGAGCCCAATGCTTCCTTTTTGCAGTTCTTGCTTAGCAGCTGCTCTGTGAAATCAGCTTAGCTTACCAGCTGCTTTTGGTCTCCTGCATTTTAGGCCAGGGCATGTACTACAAGTTTACAGTTAGCACTGTTTAACAAGTGGTTAACTAGTAACACTCCTGGCTTAAATACTCATTAATGGCTCCATTTTCACACTTACTATGCTGAACTTTCAGTCCCAAAAAGTGTTTTCATGTTTGGTGGTTGTTTTTTGTTTTTTTTTCTTCCTTGTTATAGGAAGATGTCAGCTGGTCACTCTAAGGCAGAAGCAGCTAGATGGGGTACACCTAAGGCTTATGGGGGAAAGAACACAATCTCTAAATGCCTTATAAAAACAGTAACCTCTTCAGACAGAAGTTACAATTTTGGATCTTGGTCACTCAAATTTCATAGCTTTACATTCTCCTAACCAGTTGAAGGGATGAATCCAGGCTGCCCAGAAAGGCTGTGGATGCAGGGGGGTTGGAGATTCATGGTCCTTGAGGTTCCTTCCAACCCTGGCTATGCTGTGAATTTTGGCCATTCAACACTTTAATCTTTGTATTACATTGTTTAAATCTCACTTGCTAGAAAAGCTAGAGAAAAATAAGCAGACATATTAATGAAGTATAACTGTAAATTTTCCAGCTTCTACTGAACAGTCACAGAATGTCAATGTATTACAGAAATTAAAACAGTTTATGTCACAATGTATGAGCTTGAGCCAAGACTTCTTTTAGATTCAAAACCAAATTGTTTTAGAATGATTTCCAGTCTATGGTGTATTCAGTTCTATATCTACTAAGAGATGCATTGTTGACGTCCAGACAGTGCTGCGCCACTCACCTTGGAAGAAAAGTCATATTAGTCAAATACCATTTGGGGTTTGCACCACTCAAACTGACTGTTAATTAGTGACAGAATTTACAGGATTAATTTGATTCTTTACAACCCTAAACTTCGACAAATCTGCTTTTAGTCAATGTGGAAATGCATGACAGCAAAGGACCGCAGTTTGTTTTACTCCTCAGGGAAGGCAATAGATTGTATAGTTATCTCCTGAACAGGGTAAAATAACTACCCTACAACTATACAATCTACTACCTCACTCTGATAGAGAAGCATGTACTTAAGCTCTTTGCTGAAGTAGCTAACCACAGTCTCATTCCAGAGTATTAATATTTGATGCTTGGGTTAGCAATGTTAACTTATTAGAACATCCACCATTTGTATTTGATTACTCCACCTTAAAGGAATCAATCTGTTCTTACATTTTATCCTTAGAGAAGATAAATTAATGTAGAGAATGAGAAAAATCTAGAAGTAATTACCTGTAGATGTTGCAGAAATATTTGTCTCCTACAATAAACACTCCAAGTGCAGAAGAAATTGAACAGTCTCCATTGTTGATTTTCTGCTGCTTTAGGAAAGACAGTAGATTGTATAGTTATCTCCCAGTTGTGGGTATGACCCTAAAACTATACAACCTACTACCTCATCCCACAGCGCAGGCATCTTCAGAGGTGATGTCCAAAGAATGGTGCTTTCATAAAGACAACTTAAGTGAACTGCAGACATTTACAGTGTACAATACTGGTCACCAGGGGGGAGGGAATTCCTCTCTCTCTCCAGTTGCGCAATAATGTTGCTGTAAAGGTAAGATTGCTTCATTTCAAAAGTTTACCAACTGTTTGGGTCTTAATGTATTTAATCTTTAGACAGCTAGCAAGCTGCAGCAGTCATAGAAACTGCAGTCATTACACTTGTCTGTTACAGGAAAAATACTATTAGTATTCCACAGATGTAATCTGTCATCTGAAATATAAGAAAATGTCTATGAGAAACATCATATGCAGATCTACATTCCTTCAGAAGTTAAAGTAACAAAATCTAGGACCATAACCATGCAGGTGATGTCCATGGATCAGTCTAAGACTCTAATATTTATAATTCTTAAGAAATCACTATTTTTATTCTGCTTATTCACAATTTAAAAAATATTATTTTTAATAAACTTATTAAGGTCTTATAACATGACATTAATTGTTGAACTGCCTTACCAAAAGGCCTCTTAAAATATACATTGCCTTTAGATCAGAAACAATTGGGCTCCTCTGACTGCTCCCGATAGAGCTTTAAAGCCAATTTCTACATTACCAGAGCTCAACATGACCTCAAGCTAAAAAGTCTTACAATATTGAAATCAAAATACTTGCCAGACTGATGTGACTTACAGTCCCCTTCTTAGCAAGGACATCTTGAGAACAGAGCTGAAGAGGAAAACTGATCATTTTATCAATGTAATTTCTAAGATAGCTGAAAGTGCTTACTGAAATGCACAGATTTTCAAACATTAAATACATGTTGTACTTCATCCCAATTCTGAGCTGAGGTTTTCAGACCAGTCATCAAACAAAGCCTTGATAGAACAAGAGCTCCTAATGCATGTTAATGTCCTTGCCAAAAAACACAACGCGTGATCCAATGCATTAATATACAAAGGGATGACGTTATTCCTTAAGCAGAGAAAAAAAAAAAGTACTTTCCAGCCCCCTCAGAGCTTTACTCCAGAATCCTTTGTACAAATATTGATGACAAATTTTGGTGAATCACACTTAAAGTCTTGCTTGTAACCAATTACAAATCAGAACACGTGCTTTAGCATGCGCAGATGGACACAAGCAGTTGGTCCTAATGTCCAAAACAGCAATAAATTACAACAGTAGCACTGTGACAAAGGCAAATGACCATGGAGCACAGGCACATATTGCATCCTTTGAATGAGCTTGGTTAGACATCCTCCTGTCGAGCAAATATTTGGAAAGGACGCTGACAGTCCTTTCACAGTTTCTTATTCCTACATGCAAACCTTCCCCAGCTGAGCAGAATTCATGCAAGGAGCCTGTTCCTACATAGACGAGGTGCTGCTGAGACCTCTGTCCAGTCAGCCTTGCTACAGAGGGTGCTGGTTTCCTGTTTTCAATCTGTCATTTAGTGAATCCATGATGTCCAAGACATTTCAATTCAGGTGGATCTTTAAGATGAAGTGCTGCTTCTCTCAGTGCTGAAAATGTTTTAAGCGCTTCGGAGAAACTAGACAGATACTACTATACAAAAAAAGGTATTTAAAGAATATAAAGCATATAAAATTTGTAGGATACTTGTCAGTTTCCTTTTTTAAAATGAACCCAGGATACTAAAATTACTGTACAGATTATAATCTGTAGCATTTCACCACCTATAGATGGAGTTAAAGCCTAAACAGCTTTTATTATTATTATTGCTATTGACAGTAGGACTTCTCAATTAAGTTCTGCTGTAAGAAATTCTGAACTATTTTCTAATGCTGCTGTGAGACTTTCCTGTTAGGTATGTGCAGCTCCTGAAGCATTTGTCTGCTTTGAGCTTCCAGAAACAAGATCCTTTCATCATTACAGGTCTGGAAAGGCAATCTATTACTTAAGGTCAAAAATGTCCTTGAAAAAATGTTTTGAATGACATCCAATTGTTATCTTGTGGTTATATGCAACAGTCTGGCTTGAGATCGATGGTGAAGTGCACACAGGGCACTAGGAAAACCTCATTCTGCAACAAATACACCTTATGAAAGATCATCATGTATTCTGCCTTTTAGCTAGAGGAGAAAAGCAGTTTTATTGATGGTACGCTACTCTGGTAGGTACTTACTGTCTTTTTTACTATTCTATTTAATAATAGAAAGGTATAGAATTAAAAGAATCAAAAATTCTAGTCCAAACTGTCCCTTGAAGATGTTGTGTGACATTCATGCAGTCTAACCCAGCAGTGTTGTGCTTCACACCACTTCTACAGTTAATGGTTATTTCTGTCAGCTCCTAAAACCCGTCTCACCTAAGCTGCATTGTCTTTTCAAGGAGTGAGATCTGCCAGGCTGCCCTGATGTTACACATTACACATTCCTGGCACAGGTGGGCAGAGAAGCTTGACGTACTGCATGCCTGATAAATTATACTCCTGGCACAGCCTCTACTGATTTGGTATCTTCTCAGCTTTGTGTGAATCTGCTATGGATACATCCTTGCACTGAAGTCACCATGCTGATGATATCATACCTGAGTACAGCAAACCTGTGCTGCCACCAGCACGCTCACTACTTTAGCAGTAAACATTCATGATTTTTGTATTTTAAGAAATACATGTTTGTTAACTTCATCAACTGCTGTGTTCAAAGTCGTGTTTTCCAGTCACCACGTGCTTGTATTTAAAAATATGCAAAGCATAAAAGTGAAGAAAACGGCACTGTAATTGTGCAGCAATTATGGAACATTAAATGAAGCTGACCAAGTTCACTACCAAAATTTCCTCCAATGATCTGCAGCCCAGGGCTGAGGGCCCAGCCTGTGCACAGTGCACAGCTTTAACCGCGTGGTAAAGCTCTAGCATTCGCATTACAAGCACTAACGCCAACGTCTGGTGCTTTTGCCCTGTAATTGCAGTAGCATCACCTGCACTGGAGCTGTGCTTTGACTCCCACTGACACTTTTGGTGAGGGAATTCCTGCCACCTTCTCCAGCCGCACGTGAAGACCCCACACATCGAGCTTCCACAGTGAGTACGTGCAGACTTGCAAACTTGCTTTTCTTTGGACTGGGGGGTGTTGGGGATTCGAGGCACAATAGTGTGATCAGGGCAAACTTAATTATCCTCCACATTGCTTCCCCTCAGCTGCCCTTTACTGCTGTCACACACTACATCCACATCTCATGGCTCCTTCCAAAAGAGCCCAAGATCACATAATTACTGAAACAAAAGCTATCTTTAGTGTGAGTTAAAAACCCATCTCTGTTCAGTTTTGGATTGTACTTTTTTCTTAATACTGTGCTTGTGTTGATGGAGCCTTACTCCTACTTAGCATCCTAGAGAAGTGACAGAGTAGAATCTAAAGAGGCACTAGCTTTCTGAAGAATGCTTCACTTGAGTTTCCTGAACTACCTGTATATATTTGAAACCTCTGGAACAGTTATAAGCTGTATAAGAAAAAAAGCCACTGGAATTTACATGTTCTCAGTAACACACAGTACAACAGCAGCACTCTTAATCAGTCTGTAACCTGTGGAACAGAAGGAAAAATAGCTCAAGCTATAGTTATAGTTTGTATCCCTTACAGCGTGGAAGGGATAAAATATGACTTATTATAATGAAAGTTCCATTTCATTTCAGTGTGACCCTAAAAGATGAATGCTTTATCCTCCCACTTGATTTTGTCAATTTTGCAGCACAGAATAAATAACCTGAAGCTGAAAGGATGTTTGTAGAGGCAACACTTCTTATCCTAACTGTGCTTTACTGACATCTGTTGTTATATGGATAAACAGATGCATCAATTTGAGGTATATAATGCTGTAGTACGTCCTTCTACAAAAAGACCATTTGTAAACAGCCTGTTACCAAAGACTATTTCACTCTAATGTTTAAATTCAACTTTTAAAAACTCAGTGGATAAAATAAAGTACAGCAGAAAAGATGAAGCTTTAAGTTTAAAACAAATAAACAAAACTCATGTATGACAGTTAGGACTTTCTTTTCTTTGCGCCAAGCAAATTCACCTACGGTGAAAATAGGCCCCATCCAAGAAAGCAAACATGCTTTCATGAGAATGCAGGATGTGGTGATGAAGGCCAGAAGCCTTTCCAAGAGTCATCTGCTTATGGCCAACACCTTAAAATTCAGTATTATAAGTATTTATTTGGTATGTATTTTATTTTTAGTATTTATTTGGACACGATAGTCAACTTAGCAGCAATACACTGGAGTAAGTGTAAATGTGCAGCCACACAAAGGACTGATATGCTTTAACTCCAAATATGAGCAGCACCAAAATCCATGCAGCTGGGCAGGGCTAAGTGTCCACTAAATTAATACCTTGGAGAGTCATCAATAATGTCTGTATCTCGTATCTCCACCAGAAATGCCAAACTTTGTCAAAAAATCTACATCCCACTGACAATTAATTGCTTTAATATAAAGCATCCTGGTTTTGAGTAATTATAACATGAAATATTACTGGTTTATTCCATTTGCAATTATTATGTTTGATTTTCATGTATTTTTCTGGCCATGTCGTTACAGAAGGAATATAAATATCCAGAAACACAGCTTGAAAGAAATTAGGAGTCACTACTGCCCACTCATGCATGGAATGAAGCACATCTCCTGCAGAAAAGTAAAGTATGTGATCATGATTAATAATTTTGAACGTGAACAAAGAATGACAGGAATGCAAATTCTAGCAACATCCTCTGCAGGTACTCGGTTTTTACGTTAGCATTAAACTATCTGCATCTAAGTGAGCATTAGTTCTTTAAAAAAAAAGCAAACTACACAAATGAATGCCACATATTCTACTGTAAGTTTAACCCTTTCCACGCTAGTCAAAACTAAGCCCTACTGATGCACTTCAGTTACTTATTGTTTAGAAATTGCCTCTTGTTATACCCATAAACCCGATGCTCTACTCCAATTAGATTCCTGGTATTGTTTTTTAAATTGGCTTGGTGTTTGATAGAAACAAAAAAAAAGACTGTGCTGAGTGTTAAAATCAGTGCGTAACTCTTAAAGAGCAGAAGCCAAGGTTTATTATTTACTACGGCACAACTACAAAAGAGCAAAGCATCTGTATAATTTCAGTTGACAATGCAGAATGGGAAAAAAAAGGTCTGTTGAGGCTTCTAAGCTTTTACAAATAGTCTGTGAGTATGTATGGCTGTGCACGCACAGGAAGACTCACGGGTCTGTGTAAAGATGTTGGGAGTGCACTGAAAATGCAATAAAAAACTGATGTGTAACGTGCAGTTTGAACTCATCTTTTGCAGATGTGAATGCAAGATCCTGTGACATGACAGAAAAATCAGGTTTTCGTATTTCCCATTCAGCATACACTAAGTATGCAGCATACAGTGGGGTACGGCCCTGGCAAGAGCCTCAGCAACATGAGGTAATGCAGTGCAGTAAGGGAAACAACTACACTGTGATATCTTATTTTCACAAATCCTTTTGAATACATTTGTCAATCAGTACACTGGCAGTAGAAACATGGATATGAGCATACTGCAGTTTAGCTATGGCTCCAAATGCCATATGGTTCTCAATAGAAACCATCACTTCAGTTGTTTGATCCTGCTTCAAACAGGAATGTGCGTTTTATTACCAATAAATGCATGTGTATTTATTCACTAGATCTGTCTCTTAGGACCTGCTACATTGGGAAGCAGGCAAAGCTTTTGTTCCAACAACCCCAGTCAGGTTTATCAGAATGCAGTTAACTAAGGGAAAAGTGGAAGAAATATAGGATTGTTTTTTAAAGACGAAAACTTACTGATACTTTATTGGCAACATTACCAAAACATTTATTAATGGTTGTTTTTCTCCATGGAATAGCAATTAAGAAAGCCCTTTTACCTGTTAACAGCATGTTACAGGCAGCTTGTTTTATATTAACATGCAATCTTTATGCAACTAATAATTACAATTCAGCTTACATTCACGTTAGTACACATAAGAACATTTCCGATAATGCTGTGTTATGTTATTGACAACATAATTTGACATCTTTTGCCTCTTCTACATCACGGGAGCCTTTTATCTGCAAATGAAAGGATGCTTCCACTGCCAACAGAGCAAAATACAGAAGGTGTTTATCAAAAGGAAAGTGAAAATAAGGATATGCTTGGTAGTAGTAATGGAATGATGCATCTGTTTCCTTCTGACAAGTCACTGGTCTTATGTAAAGTAACTTTCTAATACAACTATATGCATCGATTTTGCATTTCAAGATATTTGATTTATAAAAAATATCATCCCTAATACTGCTAATTAATAAGGTCATTTTCATGAAGATAGCTACTATGGGGCAAAAAAGAAAAAAAAAAAAAGTTATTAAGTCTCCTCTTAAAAGCTGATTACTGAATAAAGACTGCAGGGTTTGGAGCAGCAGCTGCAATGAGTCCAGGGAGCTGCAGCTGTCCCACAGTGGTGCCTCGTGGGCACGAGGCCCTGGGAGCTGCTCATCTCCAAGGAGTGGAGCTGCTCATCTACTTGAGAGAGCGGCAGAGACACCTTATTCATTAAACGTTGCTGACTAACAAAATGTTACTGATTCTGAAAGGACAAGCCCATTTTCCCAAGTCCGGATACATGTTGGCTTTGACCCTACATTGCCAGACGCCATTCTGCAGGGTCACTCATGTTTTGCACTCATGTTCTGCAGGGTCAATCTATGTTTTAAGCGAGGCAGTTTCCCCTGCTGCTGCTTTTGTTAGCCAGGAAGCTGCTCGCACTAACAGCGTGTTTAAAGAGAAGCACAAAAGATATGCAGAAGGCAGATCTATCAACGAGGCTTAACAAACCTCCCGCGTCGGGCTGAGTCCCCACTCCCACCCCAGAAATAAGGCCCGGGGAGCCGTGCAGGGTGCCGCGTTTCTCCCCGCCCCGCGGTGCGGTTAGGCTACAGCAGCCTGCTACCAGCGCGGAGCCGGCCGCCGCTCCGCCCCGACCCGACCGAAGGGTTCCGCTGCCATGTGGCCGCTGTACGGCGTCCCTTCCCTCAGCTTGAGGCACGCTGCCCGCGGCGCACTGCGGCCCTCAGCCGCCTCCCCTTGGCGCGCCGGGCCCCGACCGCCCGCTCCCCGCACGGCCCGGGCCCCCCCGAGGCCAAGGTCTCCGCGGCCCACACACTTGCTAGCGGAAGTGACGTACCCGGCGCTGACGGCATCCGTAGCCTATCCCCGGCGGGCGGCGCGGCAGGGCCGCCAATCAGGAGCGCCCGGGGGCGGCACTTCCGGGCCTTCAAGTTAGTCTGAGGAGAGAGAGGGGGGAGGGAAAAGGGGGAATAAAAACGCCTCCATTACGGTAAATAAACCGCCCGCGGCCCGACGATACGAGGGCCCCGCGCGGCGGCTGCGACCGCACAGCGCTTCCTGCCGCGCCCCTCCCGTAACCCGCACCCCTGGGCAGCACCCGCTCTCGGGGCCGCGCGCCGAGCAGAGGGGTCGGGCCGGGCCCACAACGGGACGAGGTGCAGTTCCCTCCTTCTCTTCCTCCTCCCGCCGCGCCCGAGCCCGGGCGGCCCGCAGCTCACCACGCGGAGCCGGGGCCGCGCCCGTTACCTGCCGCAGGGTGACCCGCAGCCGCGCCGAGACCCGGATGGAATCGCGGCCGCTCCTGCCGCCGCTCGCCGCGCGGCACCACGGGAAAGCGCGACGCGCCCCGCGCCGTCCGCCCCATTGGCCGAAGGATGACGGGCACCGCCCACGGACGAATCCGGGTAGGAGGGGCTATTCGTCCATCCTCTCCTCTCTCGCGCTCTCATTAGGCTTGGGGCCGCGCGGCACCGCCTCCACCTGGAATGGTCTTTTTTCATTGGGTGGCGGGAAAAAGAGACACGCCTCCCTCCGCCATTTATTGGAGGCGGCAGGGGGCACTCCTAAAATGGCGCCCCCCGGCGGCGCGGTAGGGGCTTGCGGTGCGGGTGGGACCGCGTCGTGTCCTGTTCCAGAGCCCTGCGGGTGCCCCTGCGGATGCCTCAACCTCACCCAACGAGTCTCTTTCCATGTGCCCAGGGCTGGCCGAGGCCTTCTCGGCAGCGCACGTGCTGCTGCTGGCAGGGGTGGGGCCGGGCCCGGTGTCGGCTGCGTGCTGAGCTCCGTGAGGGCAGTCAGCGGCTGGAGCGCTTCTTGCTGGTGCCCCGCCGCTTACAGGCACTGCATCCCAGCTGCATCCAGCCGTGGCCGCTTGTTTCATCATTCGCTGTTCGGCCGGTTGGCACAAGATGATTACGTTGAGAACTGACACCAGTGGTTTTGAAGAAGTCTGGAGCTTTGGGATAAGCCGATGTGAATCAGGGTTGTCTCAGCTAGTCCACTTTTCAAGCAGTGCACACCGGGCCAACCCGGCTGTCACCTCTGTAACTGTGCTGTTCCAAACATCTTTGCTGCTGTGTTCCTGATGAGTTTCTGCATGATTTGGGGGTATGCAGCACCTGTAGGGCACAGCAACTTCCAGAGGAGGTGGTCCTGCAGCTTGTGTGTCTTCAATGCTGTTTTTGTGGGTTGGTAAAAGCTCCCAGAGCTAAATGCTGAGTTTAAGATCCTTCATACACAGAACTTCTTTCCTATGTCTCTTGATATTGACCAATAGAGTATGTTTTATCTGAGTGATTGTTCAGGCTGGAAAAGAGTAGGCTTAGGGAGACCTCTCTGCAACTCTGATGTGGTTGTGGTGAGGTGGGGGTTGGCCTCTTCTCCCAGGTAACAGCAACAGGATGAGAGGGAGCGGCCTCAGGCTGTGCTGGGTGTTAGGAAGAATTTCTCAGAAAGTGTGGTAAAGCTTTGGAATGAGCTGCTTGGGGAGGTGGTGGAGTCACTGTCCTTGGAGGTTCTCAAGAAGATGCAGATGCGGCACTGAAGGACGCAGTCAGTAGGCATGGTGGGCTTAGGCTGCCAGTTGCACTAGATGATCTTAGTGGTCTTTTCCAATCTCAACAACTCTATGGTAGCATACCTTAAAAAGTGCACGCATAAAGAAGCCTTCAATCTTTGCTAACAGGCCTTTCTATTCTTTTGAGAAATGTTATAAATCACGAAGCTTTTGTGATTTCTAGACAATTGTGAGAGTTTAGAATATATGTATATGGTGAGGTCCTTATGCATGTGGTGTCCCATCCTGCTTCACCAATAATTACTTTCATCACGAATGGGAGAACGGGACATGGGGCCTTGTTTTCAGTGACTATAGTGGCGAATGGTTGACTGGGAGCCAGCTGGTTGGTCTGCAGAACAAACAAAGGAGTGATGCCTCCAAAGCCAAAAGTTAAACCCAAATGCGGTTTTCATCCTTGTTCGGGTAAAACTTTGTTGCATAAATTTTGCCAGCTGTTAACTTTTTAATTTTCATATTCAGGTGTAATCTGATTCATTCTCTGATGAATACAGAAGTAGCTGCACTTGGCTGGGTGAGAAACTTCTCTCTGGTCTCGGCCAGGCATCTTTCATAGCTCCTGCATTTCCACTGCCGGTCACAAGATGGGGTCAGAACACCCAGGAACGACGCTTGTTGCTCTCAAGCGCGCCGCAGTGACCAGCTGTCTCAGCACTAAGTTTGTCTGGGCTCTGAGATAGTTCTTGACTCACAGACAACAATCACTAGAAGTAGCCGTGATGGGATTTTGTATGTAAATTCAAATACACATTTCCATTAATTTCTGGTGTCTATAGTGAGAATTGCTGGAGCGAGCTAAGAAGGTCCATTCCAGCTGTTGGATAAACAAGAAGAGACTCGGAAGCATTTTTCAAAAATGAAGCATTCTACAGATGACACATTTATTTCCAGAGCAGGAAATAATGAGTGGGGATATTCTCCCAGGCCTGCTGCATGGCCTGAGGCTTGCTGATTCATGGGTGGCCATTGTTCGTTACACCCATAATTGGAAAGGCACGTTGTTTTTGGCTTAGGAAAGAGAACAATGTAACAATGCGTAACAATGACATTTAAGACAAAATGCCAGTTCATACAACTTTGCAAATTATATAAAATTAGAAGACAGCTAGAATAGTAAAGGTGAAGAAAGTGTCAGAAGACATGGTAGTGTTGGAGCATGGAGACACTCAGCCTGTTGTATGTGGCACAGACACGCAGCAGTGGAACTAGTGGAACCTGTTTTCTGTTTCTTTCTGGATTTCTTCTAATGCAGAAGCAGCAACTGAACTTATTCTTAGTTGGACCCAGTCTCCTCAGTTATCAGCAACACCTGTATTCACATGGGGAGGTTTGGCACTGAGTAGGCACAAACTAGCCCAGAGTTGAGCTGGGAAGGAAATCCTTCTATGTGTAGAACGTAATACCCGTGGTTCTATGGGCTTCTTCTCAGATAGCACCAGTAATATTGTTGTGTCCTGTGTTTATTAGGTTTCCAAAAAAGTAGTTCTGATGCTACCAGGAGAGCCAAGGGAAAGCCAGTCCGTTAACTTTTAATTAGTACCTGTACCTGTAAGTTCAAAAGATGCATTCATATGAGTGTGTTGCCAACTGTTCTTTGCCAGTGGACAAAGATTATTAAGCAGATTACAAAAACCATGGTGTTGTACCCTAATTTTAAAACATATTTACATTACCTTGTAATTCTCTTACGGAAGTTATTAGCTCACCTTAGTAGGTAGGCTTATAAGGAATTGTGTTTGTTGGTGGTTTAAAGCTCAAATGTAAAGCTTGGGATGTGAATTACGCTTCTAATAGAGAGTAAACCTGACATGCTTGCAGCTCAGTGTCAGAGGAAGGGAGATGGAGTCACAATGCACACCTATCCCTGCCGTCCCTAACTGCATGCTGTGCCAGCAGCCTGTGGTGCCAGCTCAGACACCCTAAAAGCTACATTTTCATTGTTAACACTTGCTTTAGTGCTGCAGTGTGGATGAGGCTGTTTTCGGAATTGTTGTATGTCTGTGGGCTTTGGCAGCACCTCCTGGCAAGCAGTGCACAGAGACTCTCACATTAATGCTTTCAAAGTACTGTTTAAATTAAATGTACTTTCATGGGTCTCGATGTGAAGCCTTTTCTTAGAGCGTTTTTAATTCTTTTTCCTTGACTTTTTTGTCCTCCTGTAGAAGTTACACAGGATGTACATGCTGTTCTTGGAGGGTTTCCATTTGATGGGAAGTCTGCTCACACGCTTCAGCTTTGTTTGGCACTTCTTGCACTTTTTCCAGTTTGGTAGAAAAGTCATTGTGTAACTTTGAGAGCATTTCAGCTGTTCAGTGCAGAATGCCCATCAGCAAACTAACTCCAACCACGTCAATTATTACCAGAATGTCTGCAACACCAGCTGCTACTTTTTTAAACAGCTTTTCCCTTTCCTGTGTGAAATAAATTGACTGAACACGTAACTTTATATCATCAACATATCTTTCAGTACTGTTCGGAATAGTTCCATGCCAAATGAAAAATATAAATAATTGTGCCCGCCAACACTGCCCCAAGCTGCTGGAGCTCAAGGAGTGTTTGGAGAATGCCTTCAGACATAGGGTTTGGTTTTTGGTCATTCTGTTTGGAGCCAGGAGCTGGGCATGATGGTCCCTGCTAACTTGGGGTGTTCTGTGATTCTTTGTTTTTCTCTCAAGCAGTAGGCTACCTATGTTCGACCCTAGGAACTATTCAAACTCAAGGTACCTATGGATGAAGTTTTTTTTATCAAGCCAGTGATTCCTTTGCTCCTCAAATAAGCGACCTTTAAGTGAGGGGGAAAAAAACTAATATAATTTGAAGATTACAGGAACAATTTATTTTTGTGATAATTCAGTCTTATGTGGAAAAATGCATAATTTGTGCTTATTTACACTAAAGAGTTTTGAACCATAGTGAAATAGTGCAGAAATATCTAGGCAGCCATTTCATTCAACTATGTATTTGTGACTTTGAGGCTCATGACCATCGGCTGCCCATACTTTGTGTTTGGGTATAAAGAGTTTATCCTAAATCAACAAGACTTGCATTGTTTATTTGGGAATACAGAATTCAGTAAATCAAGCAGAGACAATTGTAATTTCTGTTAACAGGTAAAAATGGTATCATTTTTTAACTTTCATATTCAGAGGCAAGTCCTAAGAGCACTGTGAGAGTCCAGTTCCAAACATTTTACTCTCTGAAGTCACAGTTTACTTGCATACTAGACAGGGAACATAGACATTTTCAGTTCATTCATATTCGGGGAATACAGACATTATCAGAACTTAACTTTTGTCTCCATAAGGAGCGTGAGTGGGTTTTAAACCAACGTGTGTTGATGGCAGCAGAATTATCCATAAGGAAGCCTTTTGTGGGGGACCTTGCACTTACAGAAGTCTCTAAGACATGAATATTAAAATAATTGTGTGCGTTCCAGTTATTTTCTGTTCTCAGTGTGTCTTCTCCATGCATTGCTTGCCAAGGTTGAGCATGACCAGGACAGGAGGGGTGAACAGCACCAGGCATATGGGGCCCAACAGCATCTCTCTAAAGGCCTCCATGCTGGTGTCTGACTGCATCAGGCAGCCCCTCTCTGCTGGCAGCCTGGCACTCTTGAACCAGCTCATATCTCTGTAGTAACAGCTCCATGGCAGCAGCTGCTCCCTCTGACGGCTTAATTGGGTCTTCTGCATCTCTCATCTCAGCAGGCCCTGTGCAAATCGCTGTATTTCACCAGAATGTTCCCTTTTGTTGGAACACCTTGGGCTTCACTTAGGTACTTCCTTGGGTGTTTAACACTCAGATGTTGAAGTTGCTCAGCATCTGTAGCTCTGATTAGAAGAGTTTTACATCTCAATGCAAGACAAATTCCTTGAGGTGGTAAATTATTTTATTATTTTATTACCTGCTTTTTTTTTTTTTTTTTTTTCAGAATCATCTTTTGCTTTTGTTCAGTCATTTGAATTCACATTATCATTGCCTTGTGCGGAAAGCTTCTCCAGAAAGTCAGCCCCCACCTTGCTAGCAGTGTTTCTTACATTATCACTAACTGCTTTAAAACATTTTTTTTAGGGAACAGGATCACTCATGACATTGAATGTAAAAATGGCATCTGTCTGAAGAACATTCCAGTAACAAGTTTCTGGGGACCTATTGCCAGATACTGAAATATATGAAAGGTTTCTGTGTTCAGTGCAAGCAGCAGGCCTCATCCCCGTAGTTCAGGAGAGCTACTTTTCCCCAGTCTTTCTGGTTCAAGACCTTTCCCAAAGAAAGTGAAAGGAATACGTGGTGAGGCACTACTCCAGCCACTGAAGACAAAATGCCTGCTTGAGTGTTCAGTCTGATTGCAGGCTAATCAGGATTGTCTAGTCACTGGAAAATGTAGAAGACAATTTGTAATCCCCATTTCCCAACAGCAGCCTGGTGCTGCTCTCATCTTGAGTCCTCCTTTTTCCATAATCTGTGTCCCACAGCTCACATCAGGTGGTGCAGACTGGCAGCAGGTGCTCTGAGATGTGCTCTGGAACAGACAGGATGTGCAGGTGTAAGAATAGGCATGTGAGGGGAAGTATCAATGGAGGTGCGTGGAAACCTTGTGTGGGAAGCACAGTGTTATTTTCAACACTTACAGCGCTCGGTCACAGTGCCAATACTGAATGCTTTTTTTTTTTTTTCTTTAAGTTATTGTGAAGGATATTTTCTTTAAATTTTTCTGTGCTCTAAATAAGTATCTTGACATAAAGTTTGTTTTCTGTTGGTAGAGCCCTTTGTTTGGTGTCAAGTGGGGCTGCAATGCAACCAGGATTCAAGGAAGAATTCTGTCTGCTTAGGCCATGGGGACAGGATCCAGGCTCCATCCTCACTGTGGCTGTGATGGTTATGCAGGCATTTTATGCTAACTGGCCTCAGCTTATTCTTGAGAGTAAATGTGGCAACATTACAAAAAGCTATGTGACGCTGATCAAAACATGCCCTATCAAATATTTGTTAATCTGCTACTCTGTCATATGTTGTAACTCCAAAACAAATCGGCTGCACAGTCCTCTGTGGAAAACAGATGTGCAAAGTGGGCAGGGAGCGCCACTGTACCTCTGACACCGTGTCACTGAAATGAAGGGAGTTCTTCATTTTAACCTCTACTACTTGTTTCTATAGTGAGACTGTGCTATGCACTATGTTCCTGAAGGAGCTGCTGTCTGTCATTGCCCATTGCTTTTCTTCTGCTCTGCATTCTGCTGCAGGAGAGCGAGAAGCTGGAACAGCAATAAATCTAAATTTATTCTTTGTTGATGGGCTTTTATTGATCTTCCAGCAACCCTAAAGCCAAAGAATGAAGTGAATATTGCACCCTGAAGACACTGGTGATCAGAGAATTAAGATCACTTTCCCTTCTCAAAATGCTTTGTAAAGTAGCTAGATGTGTGTGTGAATTATTTACACTTCAAAATACATAGAATCCTGTAGGAGAAGTCTTTATTAGCAGCTGTGCACAATTGATATGCTGACAGATCCAGACCTAGAATAAGTAGATTTTTATCCAAGAGCCACAGGAAAATCTCAATTCATTGTTTCAGTGCAGGTGGAGAAAGAAGTACTGAAGTGTTTGACTCAGAGCATGCTGTTCTCAGCAGACAACTGGAGCCAAGGAAAAGAAGCGGCAAGAGGTACTTGTTTACTAGGTGAAGGTTCTTTTTCATCTGTGAGTCAAAATGAAGGGAAGATCCTACTATTTTTCAGACTATTGGTTGTTTTGACCAAGATGTAGTATAAATTTCACAAATATTTTTTTTCTTTTAAATATTTCCATCTTATTTAAAAAAAAAAAAAAAAAAGTTACATCTCTGTATGGAAACCCATAGGTAAAAGCAAATGACTGTGTTTGCTGATGGATGGGGAGTGAGAAGAGCGCATGGGGCATTATTTGCATGTTTTTCTATTCAGGACTCCTCTGGCGACATTTTGTTAGTCACTGTAACTTGCTACAAGTTAGGAGAGAGCTGGCTGGTGGACTTGAAGCGGGAGAAGATCAAGAGGAAGGGTCCTGATGTTATGGAGATAGGCAGTGCTGCACCAGTGGAGGGATTTCTCCTGGCATTTGTTGGCTGACAAGCCTTACTGAGTCTTGTCAGAAGTGCAGAACCCCAACTGTTTTATGCAGTCTCTTGCAGTAGCTATTGCAGAGAGTATCACTGCTGCTGCTGATACTGAGGTAACCTCTTGGTCAGGAAATGGGGTCCTCCTATCCCATCCTGCCACTAGCTCATGACTGTTTTGCTGCAGGGTGTTTAGGTAACAGATTGTCAGCATACCCCTGCAGTGCTCCTGGTAAGCATGAAGAGAAATCTGCCCACACGTAGCCCACAGCTGCAAGGCTGTCACACAAATTTGAGTCAGGTTAAGAACACGAGAAGATGATGTGGAAAATAAATACATCACTCAGGTAAGAAATGACTTAATAGGATGCTGCTGAAGTCTGTGGGCTTGATTATTCATTTAGATGGGCTATTCTTGGTTTCTTTTCCCCATGATGGATTCAGTCAGGTGTGGTTCATTTGCTGGTAATTGCAACCACATTTGTCATTGAAACAAACAAACAACAACAACAAAAAAAATAGTACATAAAAAAGCACCCAGTTCTACAATATCCATCTGCATGGACAGCCTGTAAGTAATTTTTCAAGTGCAAACACCTGCCATTATCTCGCAACAGATTATTCTAGCTAGGTTTAATGACATATAGTCCTTGTTAATTACCCCAATTTAAACAATTCCATACTGGTCTCCACACTGTGTATCATGCCAGGAATTGGTGTTGCCTATTTGGAACTGCTCAGCTTTCATAAGCAGAAGTAATTCCCTGGGAAATTACGACACCTGCAAATGTATCTTAGTATTCCAAAATGGCACTGCTAAGCATGCTGGCTAAAGCTAAGCTGCATACCATGTCCCACTCCTACAAAGTTGCTTTCATGCATGTGATTTCATATCTGGTGTTTTACCTTCAAGCGTGCTAACTTCAGGAAGTTCTACCAAAGAACTTTATCTGAATTTGATATATAGTCATTTGAAAATTAAAGTATTTGTAATTTATACACATATGAAACTGGTCTACTTTTAACTCCAAATAGTCATTTGCAGTGCCAAATAAAAATATTTTTGAAATGCCAAATTCTTGTCTAGCTACATATATATCAAAATGGGTGAACTGTTAATCTGGCATCCTGATAATCCAGCCTGAGTCCTAAGGCTGTGATCAAAAACTGCAGATATGATGATATCCCAGTTGTTTTCTGTCTTATTAGATGAAAACAGCTCTATAAAGTGCATTGGAGATCATAAGATCTTCACTGATTATTTTTGAGTGTTATTTTACGACACTTATTTGTATAAATTTTTGCTGAACATAAATATGGCCAGAAGTCTGATGATTAAATATTTTTTTTTCACTTAAAATCTATGAAAGTTTAATTAAAAATAATTTATTCAAAGCATTTAAGAAGAAAAAACTCATTTTCCACTAAGGAAAAAATTAGAAGCCCTTTTTTTTGACAGAAGTTTCTAAATTAAGACCTTTGTAACTTAAAGAATTTAATGTATTTCTCTAGTGGAGCACCTTTGAGGAATGCACTGGTGGCAATTATTTCATCTGCTGTTAACAGCAGACCTCAAAATCTGTTAATTATTTCTCTTTCTTTAAATTTTCTAAAAGGAGAGTTATTTCAGTCAGTATTTATTGTCCTCAAAGAAAAATCAAGTAACATTAATGTAAACATACTGAATACACAAACTTTAACTCAGTCCATTCAAACCTTTTGTACCATGGCACTGGACTTATGGCAACTGTGTAACTTGTACAAAGCATAGCTTGCCCATTACAGAGGTATCTAAATAATAAATACAGCTCAAAACAAGTGAACATTTTGTGAAATAAAATAGTACTGGAAATCAAAAAGCTGCAGTACAGTCAAACAGGAGCTGTTCCTTAGAACCATGAAGATAGAACAGTTCACAATGAAACTCCCTCTAAAAAAATAAAATGTTTTGTTAAGAATGGCTGCCACCTAACATTAGGTAAATCATGCAAAATAGCACAAATTATAGTAGCTGGAAAATGCAAAATAATTTGGTAGTCATCTAATCCTTCAGCATCACCGTGCAGAAATCAAGAGGGATTCTCTGTTCCTTCCTTCAGCTTTTTTCTTTTTTCTTCCAGTGTTTGCTTAAATACTTTTTTCAGGGTATTGTAGATGTACGGCCCATCTTCAGAATCAAAGCTTGTCTAATAAAAGGCAGAAATTGAAATGCAGTTGTTAAATAGGCGTCACATGGCAAAATGCAGAGATGAGCAACATTTAAAAAAATAAAGCAGTTTTCAGGTTTATTTAAAAAAAAACCAAAAAACAAATACAAACACGGAGTGCTTTCATTATGGAGTACTTAATGGTAAACAGTTTTGCCTAAACATTAAAACAATGAAGAAATGCTGTGATTATTTTAACAGCTGGCATGTCTGTAGATTTACAAGAGATTAGGAAGCAAAAGGATGAACTTTCTTTTTAAATACTTCCACCTGCTGAACTACAATGTAATTTAGAAAGCAATTTAATCTGATGGGAAGAGTCCAAGTAATACAGTCCACCAAAGCCTTTGGTAGGCTACTCTCAGAGCCTTTTTATTCCCATCACTTAAAAATCATCTTTTCCCTAATATGAAGAAGTCCATGAATTGGAAGTGATCCAGAGACAGAAAAAGGAGACGAAAGGACTATGGCTCCAGTGACAGAATGGGGTTTTGTTGAGAATATTCCCTATCTTTTATGTAGGATGGTAACCACAAATTCTGAATGGAGACAGCACGAGTACACCAAGTGTGAAGGGACTGCTGTCACTTTTACTGCTCTGCTGGTTCATGATTTAAACAAACAAATGCCATGCCTTGGACAGTTACTTGCCTTAGTGAAAGCTTTAACAGCACGAACAAGTAAGGCCTCCTCCACATCAGCTGGTAGCGTTTGCAAGTTCACCACACAGTGTAAAATACAAAGGATAGTCTGACACTGCTCCTGGTGGATAAAAGGAACAGCAGCTCATTAGAAGAAATCTTTTCATGAAAAACAATTAACTTTCCATTTTTGTTTATTGCTGTTTAAATACCAGACTGTGCCCTCCTGTATTGAAACCTTCAGGTGTAGGAGGTGAGGAGGGAATTTTCACAAGCCTAAAGAGCTTTTCTATATAATTGTGACAGTCACAATGGAAGAAAATCTTCTCTAGTGTGTCTCATACTGCTCTGGAAATTTCTGGGTGATCAGGCATATCCCCATTTTGATTTTTAAAAGAGATTGAAGGTGCCTTTTGAATGTTTAATTACCATGTTTAAAGGTCACAAATGAATAGAGTAACAAAACATGCTCAAACAATGCATTGACATATAAAACATCTACCTTTTTCAGAAAGTTAAGTGCATCTTGTGATTCTATGGAATTTTTTGCCAACATGTCAATATCATCTTTGGATATAATAGGCTCTTTCAGTTGCTCTATCCAGGACCACATCAAGCTACAGAGGATGAAAGGATCTCTCTCAGTAGAGATTTTATCCCAAGCTCCATCTCGAGAATTCAGTTCTTTCTTTAAAAAAAAAAAAAGAGAGGAAAGAAAAAAGAAAAAAGAAACTACAAATGCATCATCTGTTTACTTTTGCTAATATTCCTTTCAACTGCAACAGTATTAGGCTGCTTACATTCCAATATGAAAAGAAGACTTAATGGTTACAAAAAAGGAACTTTTTTCCATGATGTCAATGTTAATCAGCAGTAATGCAAATGATTCTTTAAAACAGAAAGATGATGTAAATAGTGCAGCTCAGAATCTCCCTGTTATCTCTCAGAATATATAACACAGCATTGGATTCCTACTTCCTGCTGGGAGTATTTGGTTTTGAGAATAGCAGTTAAGTTTCTACTGAATTATAGGCAGAATCCTCTGATTAGTTCAGAGGAAGCACAGATTAAAAACAACATAACTCTAACTTAAAATCAGTAGCACTTTTATGCTATAGGAGCTAAGTTAAACCAGAGGTAACAGCACCAGTTTTCATTAGTTAGTGAAATGGATGAACACAATCTGAAAAAATGTTCTAACTTCCTGTTGGGTACTGAAATTTGTAGGTTCATTTCACATATTACTGACAGATTTGACTCCTAACTGACAAATACAATTATTTTCTTAACCAGAGCATAAATCTGTGTCCCAGTGTGCCATTTCAAAGCACATGGTGGCATTTTTGCCATTTAAGAATTAAATGCAGTGGAATATTCAGAATACATAACACTGAATGAAATTAAAAATTACCTGCCACATTTCTACCTTCTGCTTCACTTCATCCTCTTCCAGAAATTCATTTATATTTGCAAGTGCTTTTGCTGCCAAAATTCTTCGAGCTTCCAAACTTAATTCTGACTGCAGAACAATGTGTGGAATTGCCTCTGACGGATCTTTGCTACCTTGGCTTTCACATCCAATGGAAAAGTTCACTTTAGAAGAAGAAGAAGAATCAGAATCCTCTGAGACATAGACTCTTCTGCTGTACATACGAGTCTCACATTCTTTTCTATGGCCAACCTCATTGGTGAAATTATGCCTTGGTGTTCCAGGCTCCCTGGTATAGTGGAGAGATGCTAGACCTGAAGAAAAAGTTCTGCTGCGTTGTACTTCTTTGGTAGAGTTCCTTCTCTGATAAAGTGAAGATCCATCTTTTTGCCCATCCAAATTAAACTTAGTCTGACTCCAAATTGTACACGTGTTACGCACTAATGCTTCTTTGTTCAAATCCAGCTGTGGCTTTTGTTCGTCTGTGGCAGAACTCTCCTCACCACTGTTCTGCTTAAGTTTGTTGCACAGTAATATCTGAGCAGGTACCGTCCATGCCGTTTCTCCTTGCTCTAAGAGGAACTCAGTTCTCCTTAGGTCTGAATCACTGTAGCTTAGACGCCTCCTCACATGAGACAGAGGCTGAAGGCATTCGACGTTCCTCCTTTTCCAAAGAGGATCACATTCATGTGCAAGGGAGAAAAGAGAATCCTGTGTGTCACAAGTGGCCGAGTGGGTGTGCGAGGAGTCCGACATGTCACTGTCCTGCCTGGCAAGGTCTCCATCCAGCTGTGTCGACACCAGCTGGGAGACAGTCTTTTCAATTTCAGCTGAGAGATCTGCTATGTTTAAGAGCTCTGCCTCTACCACTTGTCTGTTTTCAGCCAGGTCTAGCAGCAGCTTGCACACTAGGTGAATGAGTTTTGGCACGTGTTTGAGGTGCCTGCTCTCATAACCATGGAGCAGGTGTCTCTGGCGGGTCAGGTACTGGGACAGCGTCACCCTGTGTGCCTTGGGCTCACAGCAAGCAAATACATTTCTGAGAGGAATCAAAAACTGAGTGAATTCTCTGATGCACAGTAACTGCCCTCTAGTCTGAATAGAATTAGGCCTTTTTGCTCTGACAAAAAGAATGGCTTGATCAGCAGTCATTCTTGTTGCAAAAACTAAGTAGCAAGCTACTAGAACACCTGGAACACAGAAACACAAGCATTGGTTCAAGAATTTTCAAACAAAAACAATTATTCAGAAGAACTATGGGATGAAAATGAATATAGGTGAAGACACAAGCATTGTGCCCACTAGTATATGATGCTGTGGGGTTAGTTGCTTTTGTTGGACCACAAGACAGTAAATCCATTCTCACTATGCTTTCAGTGAGAGCAGTAGAGGCTTCTAAGGGAAAAACTTAGGCAAATAGGTCTTGAAAAAGCAAAGAGTAAATGAAATTTTGGGTGACTTTTTTTCCCACCAAAAGGAAACTGTCCCATTGAATGCAGCAGGGAATTACTGCACTGAAATTAAAAAAAAAAAATCTAACCTTGCAGGTTGCTGTTTTTACATACTAAAACTGATCTCTTCCAGCTACTGACAGATCGTTTTCACAGATATGTTTAATATTTTAATTACTTTATGGATCTTGTAAAGATCTATAAAGAGCTGTAAAGACTTTAGAGATCTTGCAGTGAATTTAAATTATTAATAATTTATGAACAGAGGGTGCTTTGCATCTTCAGAAAGGCAGTTCTGGTGTCGTGCAGCAGAACAACATACCTGTCCGTCCAAGTCCCGCATGACAGTGAACAGCCACTCTGCCTTCCTGCAGCGCAAAAGCCATGACTTTTACCATATCAAGTATAGTAGTAAGAGATGCCACTCCATAATCCTTCCATCCAAAATTATAAAAGTAAACTAAAACAAAAAGAGAATGAGTTATTTGCTTTACTGAAAGTTAAGTTTTCGGTACTATATGCAGAGGAGAGATGACTAATAGTAAATTATAGTAAAAAAATTGTATAAAGATTCTTGGGGGAATCTGACTACATACTGCTTACAAGAGATTATTTTCCTATTTCAGAGTACTCTTGCTATTGCAATTTGATAAATGCATGAAGCTAGCACTGGACTGTCAAACTCCAGTTCAGCTGCAATGCAAAAAATTTAACAAAACTGAATGATTCATACAAAAATTACTGAGCTATCTAGAAGTAAAGCATCATTTTTCCCTTTTAGAAATTAAAGCACTGCTTCAGTCAAAAGCTTTTTTCTTATACAGAGGCGCATTTACGCATGTCATCACATGAAAACACAAAAAATCCTGTCATTACAAATGGCTAGATATTTGGGAACTGAGAAGAAAGTTAACCAGCTGTTGTCCCTTCTTTCTTCTAAGTGGATAATGTGTTATTCACCATGGATTATATTTGCCCAGCTTTATCATAGAATGATCTGGGTTGAAAAGGACCTCAATGATCATCTAGTTTCAACCCCTCTGCCATGGGCAGGTTCGCCAACCACCAGACCAGGCTGCCCAGAGCCACATCCAGCCTGGCTTTGATTCTTACACCCTAACTCGTGCAACATTTCTTACATAGCTATTTAAGACATGCAAATTCAAGTAAAAATATCTGGAGCTGAAATGAATAATGAATGAGGCCCAGCAGCAGGAGTGCACGTACTGCCAGCCTCCATGAACGCCTCAGGAAGGTAGGTGAAGCCACTTTCTTGCTCCAGCGGATTCCCACAGCTCGCGTGCTCCCCAGGACGCTGCAGGTTAATTATGGTTTTTATGCCACATCTAAGGAAGGAAGAGATGAAATACGTGTTTATTCCTAGTGGAGAATATGGACCTTTACCAAAATCCAAATATAGGCTGAAAGAGAAAACAGACTGGAAATTCTATTAGTAATATGTACAATAAATAATGGGTAAATTTTCTTACCTTTCAAACTGTTCAATGATGTTGTACTTTTCAATTAATTCTGTTGAGGGTCGAGCCATAGCCAGTATGTTATCTGTTATCCTGAGGAATTAAAAAATAATATTTACTATTTTTACATTAATAAGGAGAGTAATTATGTTAATTTCTGGGAATTAATTTGCCAAGATAAGGCTGCTGTGTTATTTTCATTATGACAGACGTGCTGCTGATGTACTAGAAATTCTTTTTCAAAAAACTCTCATCACACAGAGTTAGTGATGAATCCTGTTAAGTGGAGACAGATATCACACATCAAAAAACCTTTACTGGAATTGTTCGAATGCCAGTCCAATTAACATAGTAAAACATTCCTTTGAATAGAAATGTGAGCTGCTCCCTGTTTGGCCCTTTAAAGCTGTTATGCTTCCGTGCAGCATTCACTGTTAGATCAGTAAGAATGTGAAGGTGTGCTTCACATCAGTAATGCCGAATATGAATATGCTTTCTTGAAACATATTTCATCTCCAGTAAATGTTTTTACCTCACTTGAAATTCTGTTATGAACACGTTCTAACTCCTTTGCATTTTAAATCTCAGTGAAAACTGTCTGTAGTGCAGGATATTTTTATTAGAATTCATGTCAGTTTACTTTGACTTCTCTTAATACGTATAAAGGCTGCAGTTACATTTAGTGACAGTAAATGCTGCATACTACCAAGAAGAGTAGAGCCCTTTAATAGCTTGCTCCTGGTCACTCCATCGAGCCGGATTCTCATACTTGCATGCACGGCCACCGCATGCCATCGAGCACTGCATGTGCCCAGGGATGACGTGGCGAAGGCGCTCCCCCACTTTTGTGTATTTTGCCGTCGGCCGCCTTGAACTTCCTATAACAGAGGCAAAAACCCCTTCAGTAAGAGCCTCGTGAATTCATCTCCACCATACAAGTATTTGTTCAACCTCAAATGATAAAGTTACAAAGAGCATAAATGTACAGTATATGTTTACAACTCATTTTTCAAGGCAGACTCTAAGGATTCTGAGAAAAAAACAAAACGCTTGCATTACTAAAGCTGGTGTTTGTCACAGCAGATGTGTTCTTTTCCTGATGAAGTGCAACACCCTGTGCAGGGCAACAACTGACAGACACCTGAAATCAGAAAGAGCCACATCCGTGTGGTGTGGCAGGTGCATGAAGGTGTGCTTCTATTTTATGTTACAGTGAAAAGCATGCATTAATCTTCAGATAAGGAATCAATGAACAAAACACAAAACACAGGAAAAAAACCACTATTTTATGCATGTATATATAAAATACGGTCAACAGAACAGAAGTGTATGTATTTATTAACAGAGTCAACAACAACAACAGAACTGCCAACAGTCTTAAGGAGATCTACTTTACTTTTTTTCTCAGGAAAAGTTGCATCCATCTCCTCGGGGCTCAGCGACGATATTGCCACCATCACCCGGTGCGTCGATGATGAAAGAACCTCAACAACTGAGCTCCGGCGCCTCTGGATGATGCGAAGAAGCGGATCGGAGGAAGAATGCCTCCGACCCTGGAAAAAGTTGCTAAAAATACTCACTGCTGAGCGCCGCCGGGGTGAGCCCTGCATGATGACCAGCACCAGTGACAGCACAGCACAGCTGCCGAGCAGGCACGGGTCTGAAAGCCAAGTTGCTCAGCACTGAAGTTGCAGCGAGATGCGCATCCCTCCGTCTGCTGGAGCAGCTAGTCAGCATGGGCTGAGCTGTCTCCATAGTGACAAACAATGAGGGCTCTGCTGCCAGCCAGCCCCGTGGCAGTGACATTCTATATGAATTGTTTGGGACAAAGTGTTCCGCTGCTGATGAAAATAGTTGCATTTCAAGTAGATAATTTTGAAAATGGACTGGGAACAACCAAAACATTTTTCCATAAACAATGTGAGTATTTTAGTTAGTTGTAAATAACATACATTCAGAACTCAGTTAGGCACAAAATAATATATTCAAGAGAACAATCAAAATGTATTTGGAGGCTCTGCTTCCTGAGGAATCTGTAAGTACATTATACGCCCCCAACTCCTGGTTTTACATTCCACAACCACCTCTCTCCCTCTGCTGAGCTGCTGCAAAATGCATCATTAGCTCTGTAATAATTGGGATTAGTGTGCTGCTACTGAAATGGCTCATTACACGATGAATTGTAGACTGTTCACTCTGGACCATTCATATCTTCTAACAAACACAATTTGTTACTCAAAACAAAAGGCTTATTTTTTTTCAGGGCACAGCTCTTCTATTAACCAGAGCTGTTAGCCCTACAGAGTGAGATAAAGCAGATTATGGGGAGGAGAAGATGCATCAGTTGAGTGCTTTAGGCTTTTGAAGGTAGGTATTAGGTGGCAAATTGCCTCCCACTTTGCTGCCAGCGTGCTAAGAAAGAGAATGAGCTGGCCAGGAAGATTACTGTGCTCTCAAAAGCACAACATTCTCAAGCAACTTACGTGGAGAACGGATTACAGAAATGTGGATGTGTGTTTTTTTTAAAGTCATCCAATTGTCTGAGTGTTAAAGGGGAGAGAGCAGAGAGATGAGGAAAACTCACCATAGCTTTGGTCAATTAACAGAATCCCACTGTGTTTTCCCTAGGTTGTATACTTCATTCAGTCTGATTTTTCCTTTTGTGTTATGGAAACAGTAACCCTTAAAGAGGAATTTTGTATGAGAAAGCTCTTTTTTTATACAAAATCATGAGGCAAAAATCTGCTGTTTCTTCCAGGTACTGAACAGGGACTGAGTGACTGAATATTGAATACTGCAGCCCCACTGTTAAGACACAGTAAGGACTTCTGTAGAAACCAGGCATCTGGACACATCTGTGGTGATGTTGTATGTGAAAAGGAGAATGTTAAGGCTCAAAGATCTGACTGTCCTAATGAAACCGATATAAGAAGATTGGGAAATACTTAAATATGCTTTTATTCTGGGTGTCAGGTTGAAGAGAAGGGAAGGAGATGAAGGTTCTTCAAGTGCTGCCTATGTCCAGCCAACAAACAAACAAAAAATGCTTCTGAGTTAATTACATTCTTTCTCACATTTCATTCTTAACTCTTTTTCTTCCCAGAATTTTTTCTCCTGTATATATCAAGTGATAATGGAGCCAGAGATGAGCAAGTGAAAATGCTGCATACCATTATTTTTCCACTGAGTCTAGCATGATTTGCAAGTACTCACCCAGAAACTTTCAATATTGGAGTGGGTTTTTTTGTTGAAGGTTTTTTGTGCCTTCAGAGAGCTGGGCAGCTTCTGAACATGGAACCATTTCTCTAAGCAAGAGACTTGGCAAACTGAAAGTTACTGAAAAGTTCAACATCTTAACACATCGTGGCAATAAGAAGTCACACAGTTTGCTTTTGCTATAGACATTTTATGCTTAAAATTTGGGAATAATGTCCATTTTTCCCCTATGGAAAATTGCTTCTTTTCAGAACTTATTTAAGCTGTTTATATCAATAGCATAAGTGATTGATAAAATCAGTGGATGATAAAATCATTACCTGAACTCATATTTGCAAGATACACACTGCTCTCTAGCAACGAAGAGTATGGTAGTTCATTTTGCAGTAAAACTCCTGCAGCCATTGCAGTACCTGTGGAAACAGTAATATGTTTGCTGTCACTCTGCAAGCTCAAAAAAGCAAAATAAAGCTGAATTAAAGCTCAGTACCTGGCACCTGGTTACAAAGTCATCCAAGGGTTAAGATCTGGGCATTCAGGCACAGACCATTACTTTCTTTTTGGTGTGCAGTCTTAAAATTCACCGGTTCTGCTATCTGTCCTAGCAATAAGAAGTCACCTGTGTATTTCCAGCTCCAGAATCTGGCTGATGTTGTACCTTACAGTTGTGTTTTATATGCACAGGAGCCACTCACCTAGAAACCTTTACAGCCAAATCAATTTTCTCAAATTCTTAAAAGCAAACATACAACTATAAATCCTGCACTGGAAGCTTCCAAGGGGCCGTTCCAGCAAAACCAATGATGATAGCACTATTTCCAGATCACACCATTCATAATTTTAGTCCAAGCAGACTGTGTAAGGTACGTGCCTTCTCTGTTCTCTTTCCTCCATTCTGTTTTAGTAAGCTGGCAAGTTTGAAATCACATATATGAAGATTCCCCTTTAATAAGAAAACAGAACACAAGACTGTCTAAGCAGGAAGCATGTTTTCCTATAATACAAAGCAAGCTGAAGAGACTGTATCTGAAAAACAGATAATACAAGGAAAGCTGTCAGTGTGAACTTATTAATCAGTCACTGTGATGTTTAAGTAAAACAACTTCATGGCTCCTGAGTGCACATCCTTACTTCTCATATCTCAATAGTAAAATAGTTGCAAATATAGTACTAAAAAAAGCATGTCCATGCTATAACTATTGAAACTCTTCTAAATAAACCTTCAGTCCCAAATTCTGCGAAAATAATACTAAGATTCAGTGCCACAGTGTTCTAAGAGACAGGTTTACTACAATCATAATAATGAGGATTATTCCTTGGTAAACAGTCCAGTGCTGTGTTGAGGTATTAACTGCTTGTCATTCATTCTGCATGAATATTAACTATATAATATATTAACTATAATTCTGAGTAATTCTTTAGGTAAATAATTGAATCAATTCACATTAAATTTAATTTATAGATATTATATTATCTAACACATACTTATATTGAAACTATTCTTCTATATGTGTTTATGGACTTTATTCCACATCAGTGTCACTGAGTACAGCTCTGTCCCTTACTTATGGTCCCAGCTTATGGTGGGAACAGCATACACATACACAAAGTAACCCATCAATATCTGCTGCATCAGTGGCCTCAAAGAGATGAGAATTGCATTTGTCTGTGAAAGCCAAGGGGTCTTTTGAAAGTTCATTGATGCTAAGCATGACATTCCTTATGTAAATATGTATATTCTGAAGAATGTTCATTAAGATGAGTCTTAATGTAGAATAGAGACGCACATTTTCTACTCAGCTGCTTGACCATCTGACTGCACTTTACAAGTCCATCCCATAATAAACCGGCAGGAATACATGCTTGTACTTGCATTCTGAGAAGCTCTAGTATCCCTGTGTTTTTTTTCCAGTGGCTTTTGAAATCAGTTAGGGATGATTTTCAGTCAGAGGAAACTGCAGCTCAAGAAATCACTGTTTTATCCCCAGAAGTTCCATTTAGGGTTAATACAATTGAACTGCCAAAAAAAAAAAGAAGAAAAAAAAAGTGTTTCTATTTCTCAGAAACTTCTCTCAAAAAATCTTGACAGCTTCTCCAGGCAGCATTTCAATATGTGAGGTCTCATCACACAGGCAGCGGGAGCACCAGCAGTCACACCACTCGAGACCAAGGGGTAAAGGCTGTGTTTTGAGATAGTAAGGACCAATTTGGTGTTGCTGTTACTGCAGAGGTGCATTACATTCCTGCACTGATAAAAAGAGTGTTGAGAGCTGGAATAGTGTTTGGGTCAAAGGAACAACAACTGCTTTTCCAATGTACTGCATATTCTTAGTTTTAAAAGGTCCTCTTCAGCATTTTGTTCATCAGTTAGCACCTGATGGACGCTAGAGAAAATCAAGCCTCAGATGTTATTCCAGGTCATGTTCTTTATGAGCTCTCCGAGGGAGCTGAGTCACGTGCATCGTGGCAGTCATGATACCACCTTAATCAGATCTGCTCTGTGCCATGCTTTTCTATTGCCATGACAGCAAAGAGGCTGCTCTTTTAATCCTGGTATCACAACTTAAGAAATGGAACAGTGTCTTAGGTGATTGATGTTCCATCTCTTTACCGTGGGAAGCAATGTCGTTAAGCTTGCACAAACAAGACAGGTAAAGAAACGGGAGTAAAAATAACATCTGCAGTGCTGGCTGACTGAAACAAATGTCAGAACCACAGTGCCCAGGGAAACGGGTCTGTAGGAGCCAGACACCAAGCACTAAGGGGATATTCCAGCAGTCCCCTTCGAGGCATGCATTCTGTACTTGCTTTGGTGTTTCTCTGTGTACCTTGGAGGGCTTTTCCCCACTTCTGTGCAAACCAGATCCTAGCAGAAAGGATGTCTCAGATTTTGTTGCCAATTCACTTATTGCATTTGATAACAGATGACAGCTGTCACATCCAACTTGCTGTGTCATATAATCAGAGGTGGATTTCTGTCAGAGGAAATTGCACAGGCACACTGTGCTTCCTTAGGTGAGATCAGTCTGTGCTCCCACTAAGTTTCTAAGGGGTGATGCAGCCTCTAGAATAAGAGAACCCTTAGTGAAGGTTAAGCAGCAAAAAGCCATGCAGCAAGTCGGACAACTGAGAGATGGGGGCCTGCAACTGGCTGGCGGGCAGCTGCCCAGAAAGGAGGAAAGTTCACAGCACTTACACCACAGCCCAAAACTGGCTGAGGTGTCATTCTGCCTTGCATACAGGATGAGCATTTCCTATGATTGCAGGATCTGGAAATCGGTGTTTTCCAGTTGCTGGGCTGAATTTTTGCTTCAGAATGCACTGAGAGAAGGAAATAATGTCTAATGTTTTAGCAGCCAGAAAACAAGCCCCAAAGATTCCCACTAAGATTCCCACTATACCTTAGCAATTAATATGGTTGTTTAACAGATGCAGTTACTGTCTTCAGAACATGCTTTCAAACAGGAGAGTTTGCTTTCCAAACCGGAATGATTCCAGTGGTGGCAGTGCAGCTGCCAGCACACAGTAATCCTCCCCCATTTCTGTGGAGCTGTTTACTAAGAGTGAGGACCCATTTCCCCAGATTTGTATGGATCTGGTAACCTAGAATATGACAGCAGACCACACATTGAAAAGATTGGTTTCATGTATTATCATAAAAATCTTGGGTAATCTTTCCATTGTAAATACATTCTTACATACAAGAGAGGCAAAGGCTGATGCTTATGCCTGTCACATAAAATGTGGAGATCACTTGTAGCATTTTCTTGCTTTTAAAGTGATTTGTTCTCCCCCCTATGGCATTTACAGACAAGGAAAAAGCAAATGGGCAACCTGCTAAAGGAACACAGTCAGTGCAACTGCAGGTAGGGGCCACACTAGGATAGCACCTAAGCCCTCAGGTAACATTTACTCCATGGCCTGGTTCTGTAAGTACTTATCTTCTTGAATGGCTTTGCTCCTGGGAGCAGTCCCACAGAAGTCAAGAGGATATCTGTCTAAATATCAGATTATATGGCATGAAGTTTCATTGCCTGAACACAAAGTTCTGAAAACTGCACTAATTAAGATGTTTAGAAATTAAAGACCACTCAGTTAACAAGACAAAGCAAAAATATGACCATGTGAGGACTGTTTATAATTAATGACAAGGTTAAGAGCTTTGATTGTTATGAATGGTGAAACAAAATTAAAAGCACTAGCTAGGAGCTACATCAGCAACTGGAAAAGGCAAATAAACACACTACAGGACAAAGGGAAGACGAGGTATTAATTTGAACACATCTTCATACAGTTCAGAGGTTTATGATTTGCACAGCAGAACAGTACTGCAGCTGTTGTAGGACTGCTCTGATTTCACACAGCCAGATCTGATTTGTTACTTCCATAAGTAAGTGGTATTTTAACCCTTAGGAAAAAAATTTCAACATTTATTGTAGTTTATGGTGAATGTCATTTAATCATTATGCATTGTATTTAGAGGACTGTAACTGCTTTCACATACAAAAGAGACAAAAGAATTTAATTCATTAGAAAGTTATGTAGGTGCTGGTCTGGTGATTCACTATTTGCTATTAATAGCTTTTTTTTACATGAATAGCAACCGAAAATGGGCAGGTCTATCAACTGACTGGATTCGTCTCACTGAGTCACGTCAGCTTTCAGTGCTAACGCAACAGTTAACAGAAGTTGTCTTAACCTGCCTTGCACAGGCTGGCAACCAGTAATTACTATTGAGAAGTACAAAAGAGGGGTGAAAATGAATAAAGGAACTGCTCTACAAACAACACGAATGAGTTTGATATTCCTGATCCTGTACTGTGACAGATTTTTGTATGTAAGACTACATACAAAAGAATGGAATACCTTCAGTGCTGCTGAGTGCTACTGAGGGAATTTGAAAGTGGAAAAGATCTAAAACGGAACTCTACAAGGTAAAGGGGTTACACCTCAAATAGTCAAAAACGTCGTAAATTTAAGTGAGTCTTCAAACAGAAGTGCAGGAATTTCAGTCTAACATCTTACCTGTGACCCTGCAAAAAGAGTGAGTGAATGCTGATCCCTTCATGGCTGCAGTACCATCCCCAGAAATGCGCTGTAGGGACACCCCGTTTACAGAAGAGATGCTGAATTATGTTGCTGCAGTGTTTCCTGTGGTTAATTGGATTCACGGTGGTAATCTGGGAGGAGCCAATAACTATCTTTTCTTAACTTAAGACTGTATGAGGAATGCCTTGCGGGCTATGCAGATAATCATCTCATGAACTGCTTTCTGCGTCTGCCTAGATTTCAGAGGGATTGAGGCAAAGAGGCCACGCCAAGCTCTTCAAAGAACACAGCCCTTCACACCACCCTGCTCTGTCCATTCCGTTCACCTCCACATGCTATATGCCCCCAGAAGCGTGGGTCTGCACGCACCAGCCAAGGGAGCACAGCTACGAAGGTCACTGTGGGAACGCACCCGCATCTCTGCAGTTCAACTGATACATAACCTTAAAGCACTACGAAAAGAAAATCAGATTCATCTCTTACTGTTCCTATCTGTGGTTATACCCTGAACAATTTTTTTCATTTTTTATCCAGTATAGCAAAGACTGTCATTAAAGCATATATACTGAGTGCAAAGTCTCTGCATTAACATCCCACAAGCATAACAAAAAGAAGTTATTCTGAATGCAAAGGATGTGATCTGCTAAAAAAAACAAAGACTTGATTTAATTAATACAAGCCAGACTAAAGTAATAAAACAAGCTAAATAAAATGAGATTTGATGTTCTATTTCACCAAATCAACTACAGTATTATCTGACAAGAAAACAGATTTCATCTAATTTCACAGCTTCCCCACGTGTCTTATTAAAACAAATTAAAAAAAAAAAAAAAAAAAAACCAAAAAACAAAAAACAAACAAGCTAGCATTAATTAAATGCTTACTCACTGCTCATCATTAATACCTCCCAGTTACTTAGAGGAAAAAAAAAAAAAGTATGCTTGCAAGCTTCTGTAGATGGGGATGTGTTTTTTATTTAAACAAGTTACAGGAGACAACTGGAGGCTGATGCCAACATATGTGTTAATTCCAGAGGTGTTGTCTCAGACAAACACCTGCCTTGCTGTCAGGAGGGAGATGGAGCACACAGAAGAGGATCAAATGGTTACAGTAATTTTCAGAAATAATGATGTAGCAAATTGTCACTGTTACTGTTGTATGGTAATAAAGAAGAACAAGGCAACTACTTGAAAAAAGGACCACGTAGTCCTTAACATCACACTTTTTTGTACTGATATTGCAGGGACAAAAAAGAAATCATGGGCATGAACTCAACTGCAGCTGATCATTTTAGTAAATAGCTGACATCATACATATACACACATATCAGGCCATCTGTGCAAAAAAGTCTTAATTGAAAATGGGACTTAAAGAGTCTGAGGTGGACCCTGGGCAGTAACCAAAGCACATCTCTGCCTCAGAGGCAGAACGCAGCGCTGAGCTCCTACAAATTAAACGCCTTTGGTGGGAACCTGCACTAAAATCTGGTAAAGCATTTGGTAGGAGGAAGTGAGCAGATTTGTTAGCAGATGAAAGAACAGAAATATGCTTCAGACAATTAAGAAACATTAACTAAATGGAATTCTTAATAGAAGCATAGCCTTTTTTGGAAAGTTTACACTGATTATACAACAGCAATTCACTTATTTGACTCTGGAGGAAGGTTTGGTTTTGGATGGTTTCAATGCTTGGTGCAGCAGCCTGCTGCTCTGCTGCATGCGTAGGTATTAGTGAGTTGCTGCCTCTCATTCCTGCACTTGCACTCTTCAGAAGGAATGGCAGCTCATTCAGCTGAACAACTGATTTTTTCCCAGAGGTCTGAAAAGCTGAGCTAGTTCCAGGAATGGGTGCCAAACATGTTTGTTCCAACAGGCCCTGTCATTGCATTGTTGTTAAGATGAGGCTTTGTGCTAGGGATGACTTTTTGGGGGAGTCAGCCATTAGGCTGAAATAATCTGCCATTTTCAAAGGAAGAGTGCTCAGAGTAGGTGGGAAGGTGGTGACTAAACTAACAATCTTTCTCTCCACATTTTGGCATTTTCATATTTAAACAAAATAAGAATCCCATGTCCTCTGGAAAATTCTTTTGAACTGTGAAAACCACTGAAAGACATTAACAGGCTTTTCAGGTAAGCAGAGCCAGGTCACCAGGCTGCGGCAGCTCATTCCCCCAGCATCACATGGGCTGCCTCCCAGCAGCAGCTCTGCAGTGTGATAAGCAGAGGCACCTGTCCCATGTCCTTAGGTAGAACTGCATCAGATTAGGCAGGCAGTGAAGTGACTGTCTCACAGTGAACCGAATGCAACTGAAATGTCTGACCATCATTTAGACTGTGGTGTTCTCGTTGCTACACAAGAGCACCAAACTGTTCTAAAACCTTCTAGTTTACTAAAGCTTGTCTTTCTTTAAGGTTGATTTGAATTTAGCACAAGCCGCATATTTAGATTTCTAGCTGGCTTGAAACATCTCCAGCTTCATCTTTTGCTTTTTGCTCTTCTTATAGTTTGGGTAATGAAAATCAATGTAGCTTCATTTTCAGCTTGCATGAAAACACTGCAGGGAATGCTTTCATTCTTGTGTTTTTCAGAAACAGTATGAAATTTTTTTAAAGACTTCTTACAGGCTTTGCCATCACACTGTAAATTGATCATAAAAGCACCTCAACTACACCAGCACTGTTACTCTTGTGAGACACACGTGTAGATGCTTCATGAGATCCCAGAGCAACAGCCCACTGAGGAGCCCCGGCCTCATTTGTCATCTGTACTTCCTACATTCATTCCTTTCCTCTTTTGTTCCACTGTTGGATAAAACTGACAAGATGGAATACAACAGAAATGCAGTGAAATGTTAGGAAAAGGCAGAACTGAAGATTTCAGTTCAAGAGCATTCTAAAACTGACAAATTGCATCACGTGTTACTTATAGATCATTCAGTGCGCTCACAATGCAACAGGTGACCACCAGCTATGGAAACAGGCAACAGACACTTGTTCAGCCACAGGCTTTGAAATTAGAAGTGCAACTTCAAGGAAATACAGGTTGAAAAGGGAGAGGAGAACTGCCACTGGGCTACAGCAACCCACTGCAGCTCTGCTTTGTGAGACAGCTCATTTTCTGACCATGGAGCACAGGGGCAAAGCCCTCATCCAGTCATTGCCTGCTTTGGGTTAGCAGCTCTATTTCTGAAACACCAAATGTTGGGTTGTTGGAAAACAGCAAAGTTAGGAAATTAATTCCTTCCCTCATACAACTTCTGAAGAGCCACCACAGGCTTTGCTAATTTGTGCTGACCTTTCCAAAAGCACTGCTTAATGTATGCACGACATCTAGCAAACATAGGCCCTGCAGCAGAACAGGTATGGAGGAAACACACAACAAAGCTCAGCTGTTCAAGAACAGCACATAAGGTGGGAAAGAGGAACTGGTGAGGAAATGAAGGAGATGGGAGGTAGGCAGTCCTTTTAAAAACACACGCAAGGAACAAAATGCTCGAGCTTTGCCATGTGGGGACTGCCTGAGTGAAGAAGCAGAGCAAGTCAGCAAACTGGCCAGGGAGCATCAGGGAGCAGGAGGGACACAGCCACTCATGAGGGCTTTGCTGGCTCTCGGGATGAAATTCAGGCCAGGAAGTGCTCCACTGGAGAGAAACTGAAGGAGCAGGTACGATTTTATGTCATTTACAACAAACAGTGAGCTATCCAAAACCAGGAGCAAAGTCGTTTACAATTTCTTCTGACAAGCACAGCCCGCATTCGGGCACCGCCGTTCCCGTTTTCTGCGGTGCGAACGCGGCGTTGCTCAGCACCCCGGCGCTGTGCGAGGCGGGGCAGCAGCACCGCAATCCCGCGCCGCGTCTCCCCGCGCCATTCGGCGGCTGTCCCGTCCGCTCGCGGCTCCCCGGCAAACCGCGCTCGGAGCCGTTCCCGTGTTTCTGACGGAGACCTGAAGGCACGCCGTTAGGGTCTGCCCGCGCTGCCGCTCTCTCAAACCTAGTAAGAGGATTACACCGCTAATTATAGCTCTCGAGCGCTGTTCTTATAGCACGGCCTCGAGGACCGCCTCCGCCGCTCGCTTTGCCTTTGTTTCCTCGCACATGTGGCTCTGTGTATGTTTTATTACACCAACCGCCCACGACAAGCACAGAGGGACGGATGTTTCAAGCAACACGTCATTGCAAACGCCAGCATCAGAGCTGCGCGCGTCCTTTCGGGCTCCATTACCCAACGGATACCCCGCCCCGCGCTGCCCCAGCGGCCCGGGACGCTCCGGGAGCGGCCGCCTCCGGCCGGGGCGTGGCGTCACCCGCCGCCACTGATCGGCCGCGCTGGGCACGGCGCCGGGACGGCCGCGCGCAGGGCTGGGGGCGCCGCACCCACCTGCACCGACGCTCCGCCGCCGCTCCGCCGCCGCTCGGCGTGGGGAAGGCGGGGCCGGGCCGCGCGCATGCGCCGCTGGCGGGGGAGCGGAGTGTGGCGGTGCCGGGTCTTGAGAGGGCGGCGAGGAGGCGGCGGTGGGAAGCTGGGATGCGGTGTAACATCTCTTACCGCTTCCCGAGGCACCGCTTGCTTCCTTCCCGTAGGCGCTGCCTGGCGTCCCGGGGCAGATTCCCAGGCTGCGTCAGTAGCGAGGTTGGCTGAGAGGAAGAATTCCTGCTGGCTTGAAGAAGTAAAGGCGCAATGATTTGTAGCAAAACTTTAGAAATACAGCTGTTGAATTGTATTACGTGGTTAGTCCTTGCTTGCAAAACTGTAATGGCTTTTAGATGTTGTGAATAGTTAAGGATGTAGCATTATAGACTAGAAGGCATGTTGTAAGGCTATTCGGCTTTACAGCAAGAGAAACAATAATTGAAACCATGTGAGTAGGCTTGCCAGGCATCAAAAGAAGCCTCCTTGTCTTCCAGCACCCCGGTGTATAGCATTAGAAGGCAGGCTGCCAAACTTACCTCTATCCAAGAATAAGCAGGTGCTCGGAAATGAGGGCTGAGTGAGCAAACACTGCAATTTTGGTACCTGTAAATTACTACTTATAGCCATTCTCATACTGAACATGTGTCAGTGAAGAGAGTTCATGTAGAGGGTGAGTGAAGAAGACCACAGGATGAAGGAAAAGGCCGCTGAATGGGCTGTCATGATGCTGAACGGACACCAGACGGTAGAAGAGACCATGGAATAGAAGACTGGAAACCTGATAAATCACTGCCCGAGATAGGTGTGTGTATGTTAATAATCTCATGGGTAATGATGAATATGTACTATCTGTGCAAATTGATGGACTCTGAATCATGTCATCTTTGAAGCACTTATGGTGGAAATATCCCCAGCGCTTCCTGGCACTGCTGATAAAGAATGCCTGACTGAACAGTAACAAACCTGTGCGGTTAAGTTTCTAGGCATCGATTTCTTCGATCCGCTCCTCAGCAGGAGCACTGCCATGGGCAGCCCTGGCAGGTGGTGGAGCCTCTGCTGGGCCTGGCCTCGAATGCTGAGCTGTGTGTGACTTCAGATACCTGCTCCCACATTGGTGCTTGTGTAATTACATGATACACAAACTTCCTGCAGGAAGAAGCATGCGTTCAAGTTTGGTGATGTTTCTGGGTACATTAGTGAGATTCCGTAGGGCTGAGTTCAAAGCAGATACCCGTGGAGTAACTCCATGAGGCTGAACCCACCTTTCCCAGATCTATGTCCTGCTGTTTGGATCTTAGAAACCTTACCTGGCTGAAATTTATTGTAGATCAGCACATGCCACCTTGTGGCAAATTAGCAGCGTGTGTCTGTGCCATTCATTCTCAACTCTTCACACTTTATTCCTTATTAAGATACTTCCTTCTATATGCCTTGTATTTTGGGGCTCAAATTGCTTCATCTCAAAGTTCCTGTGCTTCACTGCAGTAGTTCGTACACCTTTTGGAGATCCACCTGTGATGCTTTGCACTTTGATCTCATGTTCTGCCAATATAAAGTGTGTTTGTTGGCGAGACATGCTGAGCACTTTCCAGTTCAAAGCCTGCAGTTAGCTGGTGAAAACTGTACCTGGTTAATCTGGTGAGTAAGACGCTGTGAGGAGCACAGGATGTTTGCCTTCAAACTTGTACCATGATTTCTGCATCCGGGTAGCTCCTGCTCCTTCCCTCTCTTGTGCAAGCACTGAATTTAAATGTGTTATTCCTGCTTTTGTTTTTTCAAGTCCCACTTGCTTACTGTCACAGTGTCCTTTTCCAGCGTAAACCCAGCGTTTACAAAGATGATTTAGACTTTCACTGCAAGCCTTTCATTTGCAGTGCTTATGCAGGCGCATCACTGCACGGGACAATGTCTCTCTTGTTCACAGTGAACGTCAGTGTTATGGGAAGGGAACAAAAGGCTGAAAGGGGTAATCAGCAGATGCAGTGAAACAAAGCTGTAGCAAGAAAAAATAGCTGGAGGGGCTGCTTCTGAAGTTGGAGGGGTGCTCAGTGGAAGGTGGCAATGCCTTCCAAAGAGGCGTTCAAGAAATGCTGCTGCAGTAGTGAAGTTGTGACCTGGTCTTTATTTTAGTAATCTGCTTTCATCGTTCATCCTTGGGTAATCTTTGGATCTTCTAAAAAAAGTCCTTAAGTACTTTTCATTTTATAAAGTCTGTAATGGTTGGAGTTGCATGCAACCCAATAGCTGCAACTTAATATGAGCCACAATGGAAGGAAATAAATTTTAATAGGATACCATAGCAGCTGTAAGTTTGCAGGGAGCTAATTTAAACCATATTCTCTTACCACTCTGCCTTGAGCATTAGAAAGAAAATATGTTAAGTGAGGTGTAGTTCAATCTAGTGGTGATTTGGGGATGATTAAAGCTTATTAGTCTACAGGCTTCAGCTTTTTGGTGTTTTTAAATTTTTTTCTCTTTGATTTTATAAGCCTTCAATTGAAGGGGGTTTTCCATGGCTTCCACATTAGCTTGGGTTGGTGGACCTACAAAGGATACATGCCATAATCCTTGTGATGCTAAGTGACTGCTCTCAGTCACCTCTGTACACATGTGATCAGTTTCTTAAAAATCAGTGCCTGCTAAGAGCCTCTGAGTGCATGAAAGCAGCTATCTGATAGCAGAGTGGGTATGTTGGATTAGAAACAGTTACTAACTAAATAATAGTTTTCTTTCCCTCTAAGGAAAACAAGTTTACACTGTGGAATGGCCGCTTCCTAAGGGAAATGAAGGGAAATGTTGAAAGAGGAGGGATTAAATAAGTTTTTTTTGTTGTTTTTTTTTTTTGTTTGTTTGTTTGTTTGTTTTGTTTTTCCCCTGGAAAGATAGAACAAGGACAAGGAGGAATTGCTTCTTGACAAACTGCATGGGATGGCTGAGAAGCAGAGTGGGGCGATGGCTCTATGCTGGTTTTAGTTGCCAAAGCAGAGCAATCTGTCCCAAAGTTTGTGTAGGAAGGCGAGATCAGGAAGGCTGAGCTGCAGATGTGAAGCCTTGTGTTAATGGTTTTCAAGGCACTGAACAGAACCCAGAGAGACTTCAGGATTAGGCTTTGACAGAGGGAATTACACATATTCAAAGGAAGAATTCTCACTGGGGAGGTTCTGATTTGATATAAGGAAAAGTGTTTTAGGATAAAGGTGGTGAGGCAGTGGCACAGATTGCCCTGAGAGGTGATAGGTGCCTGCAGACATCCGAGGTCAGGCTGCTTGTGCTCAGAGCACCTGATGGAGCTTTAGGTGTCCCTGCTCTGTGCAGGGGACTTGGACCAGATGGCCTTTAGGAGTCCCTTCCAACTCAAATGGTTCCCTGATTCTATGAATCCATTGATGCTCCTCCAGCTGGGTATGCAGAGGGCAGGGGCAGCTCTCATGTGGAGATGGGAGTGCTGCTGGGGAGCTATATTTTAAAGCAGGTTTGCTTTGGCTGTGGTCTCATTGCCCCCTTCTGTGAAGGTTGTGTCAGTACAAACAGCTGCAAGCTGTGTTTCCAGAGCTTGAACTGACAGCCACGTGCAGTTGTGCAGGAAGGTCTCAGCAGACGGGCTGCTTCATCACTGCCAACCATTCTGCAAACAGCCCTTCTGATAGCATGGATTTCATTTTTTCTTTATAAAAATTAGAGTCCTTCAGCGCTCAAGGAAACCGCATTTGATTCGGGGATATCAGGCAGGCAGTGAAAAGAAGTTTTAAAAAAAATCAGCAGTTTTTTTTGGAGGTTATTTGCTCAGCTCTGCTATTAATGTGGTGTTGTTTGCCAGACTGTGATCAAAACCACTTGGCAGGAGAGACTTCGTCAGGAGGGCGAGCCAGTGGAGTGGAGCTGTCATCTAAGTATGTCCAGAAAAACTGTTCTCTTGGCATAGAAAACGGACTGTTTTCAGAAATAATAAACATGCCCTCTAAAATTATGTTCCTTCTCTGTAAAATCATGGAGGGTCACCAGACTTTGACCCTACAGAAGGAGCGTAACACTTTATGAGACTTCTGTCAAAGCACGTGACAAAAAATAAATACGCTGTAATGAAGAAGTGTCAGTGTGATGGCTGAGATGTGCCTTCCTAATGCGTTCTGCCTCCTGCTGTAAGATGTGCAGTGCGTGCTGCCAGGCAAAGGAAGCCCATCTGGAGGGGATATCAAATCCATCCATTTTCTTGACGTATCAGTTGATGTAATTAACTTTTGTTTCATCTCCCGAGTAAACCTTGTAAACACTAAAATGTGTCAAAGTAAAATATAATTTATTGAAGGGTGTAATTTGTAGAAGTCCTTATGGTGTTTCAGCTGCTGGATAGAGCCCCAGATGCTGAATATCCATAAGGAACAAAAGCTCCATCCGGCCAAACCTTGGTTGTTCTCTGAGCAGTGCCAGTAGATGGGTGAGATAGGGCTGAGGAGGGCTGTGGGGGCCACCTCTGCCTGCAGCTTTGTGTCGGGGCAGTAGCAGCACCTCCTCTTTGCTGCTCAGGATTTCCAGGTATATTTTTTACAGTGGTTCCTTCTTTCTCCTCTGCGGAGCTGTTTGTCGAAGATCTGCTGTGTAAACTCGTGGATTGGGAGCGAGAAATGTCATTCACGAGAGCCCAAGTAAGTCAATGTTGAGGCTTGGCCTGCCCTGAGCTCCCTGCTGTCACCGCTGGGTTGGTGTCTAGTCAAGCTAGGTGAAAAAAACACTCCATGCCACCACAATCAAGAAATTGCAGCTCTGTTTTTGAGGACTGTGCAGACTCGTCGTCAGTGCTGCCGGGATGCCTGCAGATTTTCTGAATGAACACACCCACATTACTCAGTGTAACCATCAGCCCTTCCTCTGTCGTTCAGAGGCACAAAAGCACTTCCTCGCTGCCACCCTCAGTCTCACATGCAGCACTCAGCCAGTCAGATGGCACTGCTGGGAACTCTATCGCTGCTGTTATACTTGTGAAGGGCGTAGAAGATACTGAAATTTCTAAAACCTGAGCTATCAGCTTGCTGAGGATGAGAATGCAAGTATTCGGCCTTGGGTTTTGCACACCCTGCCAACTCACTGAAGTTTTATGTTAATCAAGAAAAAGAGAAAGTCTTCCATTTGGTGGTAGTTTAGATTCTGCTCGGTTATAACTCACAACCCCAAAGCATAAGAATTAAGTTTAGTAGTTCATAAATTACACAGCGTGCAGCACATGCTGTTGTAATCTCCACATAATCCATACGAAGTATTAACACTGATGTCTAAACAAAATTCAAAGTCACTGTAGGCAATCTTAAACCTCAGCTGTACAGTTTTCCTGAACTATTTTGGCTGTAGACGTGACTTTTCACCCCTCTATCCCCATATGGTATTAATTCAATTGTTTTGTATGTTATACATGCGTAAGAAATAGAAGGGATTTCCTCCAACAACAAACAGTGAGGATAAAAAGGTTGGTGTTTATAAAAATGTCAAACTGAAAGGCTCTTCCGTAGCTTGCTGGAGGACAGGCTATCCTTTAAAACTCAAAGGCTTGTCATTCGGAGAGGAAAGCTGGAAGCTGATGCCCAGTTCCCACTCACTGGGACTCTCAGCAGCAAGCAGGCTGAGAGGAGGCTAAGGGAACTTGGGCTTGGTTAAAAAGATCAGGAAACAGCTGCAGAATTATTTGGTTCCCAGGGGTGTGGGTTTTGATCACCACCGTTTAGTTTTTGCTTAGGAGCTCAGCATGAACTGGAAGGAAAAGAAGCTCTGAGTACGGTTGGCTGTCTGCTGCAGGGTGTTGGAAAGGGAACCCTTCCGTGCAGCTGAGTGGTGCTGTCTTACGGGAGGGCTGGCAGGGTGACAAATGAGGGGTCAGGAGAAGACAAGGGATCATCACAAGTGTGTGCCGTTTGTTTGCAAGCACAAGGCTGTGCTGGAAGCCATGTTTGGCCAAGGGCAGGCTGGCAGAGCTTTTGGAGTCCTTGGGCCCAATCCTAACAGTGCTGATCAGCTTCCTGCCTTGGAATCAAAGAAAGTATCAGCAGAGAGCATGGCTGGAGCATATGGTATGGATTTGGGAAAAGGGAGCGTGCGGGAGCTTTGTAAGAACAACGGGCTTGGGAAACTGCTGTCTTGGTTTGGTATGTGAGCTCTCTGGGAGTGCATCTGGGATGGACTGAGATCTCAAAGAGCCTTGGGAGGCAGGAGTAGGAGTTAGGACCAAAATGGTGGAGGGGAGGTGAGGGAGAGAAGTTGGAAAGAGCATGCTGCTTTAGTACAGCTTGGAGCTTTAGGAGGAGGAGGCAGCTGGTGAGCTGGTGTGCAGGAAGAGGGACCAGCAGCATGGGTTTGAGGAGGTTCTCCTGTGTCTTGCCGTGCACCCTGGTTCTTCCATGGCATCTCTGAGATTAAACAGGAGTTTCGTTGGTGCTGGAGGATCTCAGAACATTGCAGTTGGTCTGCTGGTGCCACTATCCGGATGCGCAGAGGCGTTTCTATTGCCACTGACGTCAAACCTCTTTGAAACAATGATCCTCATTAATTAAGCTTTCTTTGAGACAATGATCCTCATTAATTAGGCTTTTTACAGTCTCAGCTTTTGAGTCCTCTTTTTTGGAGCCGAAATGATGAAGAAGCTGCCGGAGAGATCCGACTGAGGCGGTCACACGCTGCGATGCTGCTCTTATCCCTAGCGATGTACCGGGGACGCTGGCGCTGCGGCGGGGCCCGGCAGAGGGCACCCGCGGCCCGAGATCCGCCGGCCCTGAGCCGCGGACCCGGCCCGAGATCCCCAGCCCCGGGATGCTGCGGGAGCCCCCGGCCCTGCGCAGTGAGCGGGAGGCGAAGGGAAGAAGCTGGCGGATGAGGCCTAGAACTGAGCTAAGCGAACCCGTCTGCGGCTCAGATCGCTATCGGGTGGTGGAATTTCGTCCAAAAAATTTGGAAGTGTCATAATATACGTACAGAAAAGCAAAATTGTTTAAACTTCTTAAGCGGCTGTGTCCGTATATGGGTTTATGGTTCTGTGCTGGATGTGGTAAGTAGAAATGTGTCGTATTGAACGGCAGGCTGCAGGGCAGACAGGGCAGAAAACAGCTCTCATTTGGCCTGAGGTGGTGGCACTGCACTGATGCAGGCAGCGTTTGCCCTCACAGAGTGCAGACCAGGAGCTGCCTGCCTTCCTTTAGCACCTCAGCAACATCAGTAGGAACCAAAACAGGTGTTTGGTAGTGTGAGCATCACCCTGAGTGGGGTCCCAGGATGGGGGTTTGTTGGTGTCCTTGGTGCAAGCTGGGAGGTCACCAGGTGTGTACCTCCACTGAGGGCACAGCTGTTTGAGTACCCACTGAAGCAAGCAAGGTGAAACCAGCCTTCATGTCATCGCACCACTCCATGACCAGTGTTGGGCAAAGTCCTGAAAGAAGTTTTTAGTGGGATCTCTCCTGCCAAGGCGTGAGGCACAAAGGAGGCGCAGCACCTTTGCTCAGCTTGGCCGTACAGCACTGGGATGGCTGTGGGCAGCACACCTGTACTGCTGCAACTGTGGAGTTCCCTGTCACAGGAAAGGCAATCCTCCCCCCATGCACACATCTATGGCAAACCAGTGCCATCTGCTCCCTGCCATCCCTCAGTTTCCTTGTGCCCAAGCCCTGCACCCTTATGACCAAGATTCCTGCAGCAAAAGTTTCATTTTTAAGCATCCACTGAATCTCAGCCAAACTATAGAGATTAAAACAGATGAAGGCTCTCAGAAATGTAAACAGCATACAGGAAATCCTAATCCATGTAGCATAATTTTATTCTAAAAACATTATTCCATCCCAAGGTAGTAAATCAGTTTCACCTTCTGTGTGTGCTGTGCCTAGGATCCCCAGTTCCCATTGCCTTCTGCAGGTGAAGCTCCCCTTAGCTGCTGGCCATGCCCTGGTCTGGTGGTGGCCACAGAGGCTGCCTGGGGCCGTGGACATCAGGCACTGCTTGGTGCCCAGCTTGGCACCACCGAGCCCACCCTGCAGGGACCATCTGTGGGACTTCAGACACCTGGGTGTTCAGTTTGGGAACTTTAAGCATTTCTCATCAGTGTGATTTTCTTCAGCGTTCAGTGGGCGCACTCTGCAGCACATCCAGCTCCAGCCTACTTGGTTCCATGGGAGTGGGGAGAGATTTTGCTCCTGCTCTGCTGGGAGGGCACTTTGGTGGGTCTGTACAACACTTTAAAATAAGACTTGCGTAGAAATGCAAAGGCAGAGAAATAAACTAACAGAAAAGAGCCGCCACCACTTAATTGTTTTATATCGTGTGCTTGTTATAGAATTTAATTGGCTCTTAACAGGCTTTTTAACTGGCTGTAGTGGTGCTCAGGAGAGTCTGGCAAGTCAGCTTTAATATGATTTTAATATGTATAAAACATGGTGCTATTTTAGAAATAAAAAGTTTCAATTAGCCATTATTGTGTTAAATGCCTGCAGCACCTCCCCGCTGCACCATAAAGGCACAACCAGGTGGAACCAGAGACCAACACTGCTGCAAACCCACAGAATGTGGGGTTTGCTCTGTTTCTTCGTCTCTCTGTTAAAATTGGAGGCCCCGCTCCACACAGATGTAATCATTAACTTGATTTTATAAACTACCCTATTCCAGTCAGTGAACAGTGGGCTGCCTCAGCACTCGTCACCTGTTCTCAGCATAGGGGATGATGTGATATCAGGAGGGCAGCTCTTGTTCGGCAGCAGATGTGGGGCTTGCTTGAATTGAACACCGGGGTGATAAGGACGGTTCCTTTCAGGCCCCTTTCTGTTTGGGGCCTGTTTAGCATCTAGAAATAAGTGGTACAGCCATAGCTGTGGTTTCAGACAGGCTGTAATTACTGACCTGGTGCACCCACCTTTGGCTCACGGTGTGTTTGTGCCCGGCCATCGCAGAGCACACTCGCTGCCTGCAGCTCTGCACGTGGCTCCGTGCCCATCTGTGGCTGTGGCAGTGCTGTGCAGGGTTTGGTTGTGGCTGGAAGTGTGGCACAGCCATCCCGAAGTCCCACAATGAAAGATTTCTGCTCCTGCTCCCCATCACGTCACTGAGGGGCTCGGCGCCATTTCCCCGTGTTGGAGCTGTGCATCAAAGCAATACGTTGGTTTTGTGTGTGACAGGTGGAGAGCTGGGTGCTAAAGGCCGTACCAGCACCGTGTCAGCACCGTGTCAGCATGGGCGTAACAGCGCCCCAGAACTGCTCCTCTGCGACGCTCCTGGGCAGGACAGTGCAGGAGCTGCCCCGAGCAATGCAGACGACTCTGCTATTTCTTTCGGTTGCCTAGTTTTCTTGGGTTTGATAGCAGGTCAGGGTGGAGAAGGGAGAAAGACAGCTCTGTATGAGCTGTCAGCAGGGGAAAGCGTAACCACGGCCCTCTGACAGCCGTGACATTGATCGGGGCAGCTGAGCGAGCTGAGCCAGCGGAGCCCCGTGTCAGCCCCGAGGTCGACGTGCGGATGGGGCAGTGCCTGGAAGAGCTGTCTCAGCCCCAACGCTGCCTCTACCGACGCTCGCGGCTGGTTTGTGCTTCCGAGAATTGCTCCCCTCCTCTGTGAAGCAAGGAAAAAGAAAACAAAACGACCAAAACAACCACAAAACAAAGGAAAACAACAGTAAAAGAACAAACAAACAAACAAACAAACAGAACTCCGCTATTTTAAAAGGGGGGGGGGAAAAAAAAAGGAAAGAAAGAAAGAAAAAGAAAAGTAAGAAAAGTGAGGGACTCACCGTTTTATCCCAGTAGGACACTATTCACTGTGCGTGCTGTTCCGCAGCACGGCGGTCGCACGGAGGGCAGCTCCCGGTACGGGCACAGATCTCTCCAGAGAGCGGCAGCTACGGAGATGGATTCCGTCCGTTTGCAGGGTTTGGAGGAAAGAGGTCTGGAGGCGGCGGGGCGGGGATTTGCCTCGGTGCGGGGGCACAGAGCCCCGCAACTTCTGCCCGAAGCCGTAAGGAAGGAATGGCCGGGCCGCGTGGCCGCGAGCATCGCTTCTGAGGTCCGCGTCTCAGCACGGAGCTCCCCGCGGCCCCGAGCGCAGCGCGCTGCTCGGACGGAGCCGCTCCCTCACCCTCTTGCCCCGCGTGATGTCACGGCTTCCACTCTTTTCCAACCGCTTTGCGGATTTCCTGGACGCCGAGTGCCAGCAGAAGGCAGCGCCGGGGCCCGCAGCGCTCCGAGGCCGCCCCGGGGCCGTGGGGACGGGGCCGGTGGAGCGGGGATGTGAGAGGGGAGGGGAGGGGAGGGGGGTACGGGACGGTGGGGTCAATCCATCTCCATCTCCATCTCCATCTCTATCTCCATATCTCTATATCTCTATTTCCGTAGCTATATGTATATATCTACGTCTCTATCCATATCCACATATATATATATATATAATCTCTGTATCTATCTGTATCTATATACTTCTATCTAATCCATACCCACTCGTCGCCCTTTCTGCACAAAATCGCTTTCCCCGTTGCACTCAGGGCGTTTCCTAAAGCACCGCGATGAGAGAGCGTTTCTCTGGCTAATTTTCGTGTTATGATCTCTCTGAGCAGGGAAACGCAATGGGATCTTAACGAAAGAAAGATGGGAAAAAAGACAAAACTCCCCTTCAAAACGGGAATGAACCGCCCGCAGCACCGGGAGAGATGCGGAATCGCGGGGATTCCATTCCCCCCATTTCTCCCTCAGCCCTCGGAACAGCCGCGGTGTGACAGTGAGCGGCAGAGGGCTGTGAAGTGTGCCCTGGGAGGGACCTATGAGTCCCGAAACGAATGTGAACGTTTTGGTTAAAAAATAGAAACAAATTGCGAACAGTGAGGTGGCTTTAGGAATGTCCTGCATTTCTAACGGTACGATAAACGCTTCGCCTGGTGCAAACAACACAAACACCCGTCAAATGCGGAGCGTTTTCTTTTTAAGAAGACCACGGCGCTTCCCTTGCAGTAGATGGAAAACGAAGTGCGCGTAATTCGGGGCTGCGTTCGTTCGCCCCATAGCTGCCGAATGGCCGACAGTGCCCAGCGCGTCCCCACGGCATGGGGCTGGCTGGAAAGCAGCAGAGGATCGCATCCCCCGGCGCAGAGCCGGGCGGGAGGTGCGACATCGGCGCTCGAATTTGGGGGTTCTGTGAATTAAACGATTTCCGTCATTTTAAGAGTCACGATTAAAAATAGTTCTATATATTTACATGTATATACACCAACGTATTTTCTTTGAGCGGTGGGATTCGCATTGCAACGATTTTAAACCATTATCCTAGGGTGCAGCCGGAGGGTGAAAGCCCCCGTCCTTCCCGCAGAACAGCGTCACCGCCCCGCAGCGGAGCACCGCACCGATCCGCACCGCTGCAGCTCCGACCCTCGACCGCGTCGGCGTCTGCGGGGCCACGAATTGTCGGAAGTGCTCGGTCGGTGCTGTGCCCAGAGGTGGAGGCGAGGGGAGGGGAATACATTTTTGCCGGGGACGCTCGAGACCCCGCAGTGGAAAAGAGGGATGGGGAGGGTGTTCCCCAAAGCCCTCTCACGGGTTGTAGAGCGTCGTTTTAAATTGACGGGACGCGGAGAAAACGGAAAATCCGAGCAGAACCGCTTCGTGCCAGCACATTGTGCGGGTTACGGGGGAGTCAGTGCGGGACGGAACATCGAGCAGCTGAGAGCACCTGGCTGTTGTAGGAAGCACAGCACTGCAGAACGAGAGTGACCCCGGCACAGTGACCGGCCCGGCCCAATGCCCTCCGCTCCGTGTGGGGTTCCCGCGGCACCGGGCCCGGGGCAGCGACGGGATGCAGGGCTGCGGGATCGGCCCCGACGGCGGCTACCGGAGGACGGCTCTGTACCCCCTCCGCAGAGCCCCGCTCAGGGCATTCCGGCAGCGAGCACGAACCGTGCGGTGGTGCGCGGCACGGCTTGGAGAGAAAGGAACGAACCCCGCTGTGCCTAGCGCAACGTTCGTCAAACGGCTCTAAACGCCAGGAGAGGCGTTCCACTCCGCGCTGCGCTTTGTTTCTTTTCCCGACCAACTGCTCATCTCCATAGGGATGTGGCCGAGCTCGGGTCCTTCCGCGGGGGCCGGCGCTGCGCTGCGCTGCGCTACGCTGCCTGGGGCCGAGCGGGGCCATGTCCGAGGAAGAGGGGAGGAAGCGGGGAAGGGGCGGGCAGGTGGCGGGAGGTGCCAGGAGCACCCTGCCGTAAGGGGGGGGGGGGGGGGGGGGACACGGCAGCTCCGGCACCGCGTTCGGTTGGGTGTGTGCCTGCCCGCTGCCCGCCTTGGGGCCCGTTTGCTTTATATGGCAGCTGATCAAATGCTGCGCCGTAACCTCCCGCTTCCAGGTACTCGCCCGCCCCGGCCCCTTCCTTCCTCCGCGGCTCCTCCCGCGCCCTCCCCCGCCCTCCGCAGCCCCCGGGGCCGTATAATAGAGCCGCTGCCCGTCAGGCCGGGTTGGGTTGGGGAGGTGCTGCCCGGTGCCGCGCCCCGTGCGTGCGTGCGGCGGAACGGCCGCGGGCCGGCGGCGCTCGGGGCGGTCCCGAGGCACTCGCGGAGCCGGAGCGGGGGGGGGCCGCGCCGGGCCCTGCCCAGGGGTAGGGCGGGGTAGGGGCGATGGGCAGAGCCCCCGCTGCCCGGCTCCCAGCGGCCGGGGGGCTGCGTTAGGGCCCGGCGGCCGGGCTCGGCTCGGCTCGGCACGGCCCGGGCGGCGGCGAGGATGCAGCACCCGCTGGAGCTGGGGGCTGCGCACTACTTCCCGGCCGAAGCCTTTCCCGACCACCGCTCGCACCGCTATCGCAGTTTCATGATTGAGGAGATCCTCACCGACCCCCCCGACGCCAAAGGCGCGGCGCCGCCCGGGGAGCTGCTCAAGTTCGGGGTGCAGGCGCTGCTATCCGCACGGCCCTACCACAACCACCTCGGTATGTCCCGCCGGGGTCGGACGGGAGCGGGGCCGCGGTTCCCGGCGCGTGTGAGGCCGCTCCTATGGGAGGAGAGCTCGGGAACTTCTCCGCAGCGCTCCGGGCCGGGACGGGGCCTCATGTGCGGGGCGCGGGCGGCGGTGGGGCCGTGGGGAGCGGTGCTGTGCGTGGAGAGATGGGGGATGGAGAGTGCGAGCCGCGCGGTGTGGTGTCGGGACGTGGTGCAGGATAGGGTATTAAGGACAGATTTCTTGTTGTGTTTCGGTTTTGGGGGGGTTGTTTGTTGGCTTTTTTTTTGGTTGATTTTTGTTATTTTATTTTACGTTTATTTTGTGTTAACGCGAATATTTAATCTGCGATCGCAAACGCTTTTGCTTCTAAAGCTGTCTTTATCTGCAGAGACGCAGTTCATTTATCCCTCGAAGCGAATGGAACGGGAGGATTCCAAATTTTTGCTTTCCTCTTAAAAAAGAAATCGGGAAAGCATCGAGCCCCGTAGTGGGGAAGTACCTGTGTTGGAGCTCTGGGGATTCAGGATTGTTTTAGACACCGGTCTGAAATGCCGGCCCGCACCAGTGTGTGCCCGTGTGTGTTCCTCGGGCCGGGCCCGCCTGTGCTTTCGAAGCCCCCGGGCCGCGCTCGGTGTTGGAAGAGCTGTCGCGGTGCTACATAGGGCAGCGTGATCTGCCCACTCGTGCGAGATCCCTGGGCGCTCGGGAGGGCCCCGCGCGGCCGCACGTCGGGGCCGAGCACGAGTCTGACGGTGCGGCTGTGGGCCCGGCAGCGCTTGAATCTGTCTGTCGGCACCAGATCCTAAATGGTTCCTAAAGGCTTCCGCGGGTAACGCGAGGATCGCTGGGTGGGTGACTGCCTGCCGCCGGCTGCAGGGCACGGCGTGACCCCGCGGCTGATGTGGGAGAAGGGCCCGGGGCCGTGCGCGGAGCCCAATGCGAGCAGCCTCCGGGGCCGCCCGGCTCTCACGGCCGCTCTCTCCCGCAGCCGTTCTGAAGGCGGAGCCGGCGGCAGTCTTCAAGTTCCCGCTGGCTCCCCTGGGCTGCTCGGGGTTGGGCTCAGCTCTTCTGGCCGCCGGCTCGGGGCTGCAGGGCGGCTCCGCCTCGCCCCACCTCCCGCTGGAGCTGCACCTCCGCGGCAAGCTGGAGCCGGGCGGCCCCGAGCCGGGCAGCAAGGCCAAGAAGGGCCGCCGCAGCCGCACCGTCTTCACAGAGCTGCAGCTCATGGGGTTGGAGAAGCGCTTCGAGAAGCAGAAGTACCTCTCGACGCCCGACAGGTACCGCCGGGGCGGCGCGGGGGCATCGTCCGGAGAGCAGAAGGAAAGCCGCGGGCCGGGCCGGGTCTTACCGCCTCTCTCCCGCCCGCAGAATAGACCTGGCCGAATCGCTGGGGCTCAGCCAGCTCCAGGTGAAAACCTGGTACCAGAACAGGCGCATGAAATGGAAGAAAATAGTAAGTGCCGGCGCCGGGCCCTCCAGGGGGAAAAAAGTATATATATGTATGTTTTGATACGTGTGTATGTCCCCGCTCCATGCGGCCGCAGCACGCTCCCTGCTCCGCGCAGTACGGCTCGGGCAGCGGGACCTTCCCCCACCGGTACCGCGGACCGGAGCGCTGCTTTACGCGGCTATCGCTGTGACCTCCCCGCCCCGCAGGTGCTGCAGGGGGGAGGCCTGGAGTCCCCCACCAAGCCCAAGGGTCGCCCCAAGAAGAACTCCATCCCCAGCAGCGAGCAGCTCTCGGAGCAGGAGCGCGCCCGGGACGCTGAGAAACCCCCCGAGAGCCTGGGCTCGCCAGCTGAGGTCAGCCAGGAGGAGTGAGGGCACGGCCCGGCCCCACCGCCGCCGCCCGGGTGCGCGGGGACTCCCAGCGCCGCGCCGGGCCCCGGAGCGCGCAGCCCCGGGCGGGAGGAACTCTGTGTGCAGCGGCCCGGGCGGTAGAGGACGGGGGCAGAGGGCGGTGGGGTCGCGGTCGGAGCACAGAGCGCACGGCTCGGGTCCCGGCCCTGAGATCCGCGGTGCGCGGCGGCCGGGGGGCACCGGGTCTGCCCTCGGCGTTGCTCGCTGCGTGAAACCCTGTGGTGCCCCCAGTTACTCGAAAACTGCATTTTATGATCGGTTTTATTAATGCGAAGATATTTACTTTATTTCAATAAAGTATTTTATGGACTATTGCTCTGAGTAATGCTTTTTATTTTCTTTTTAATCGTTTCTTTGTATTTTTGGTTTTGTTTGTTGTTTTATTTTTTTCTTCGTTCTCGGCCACGCGTCACACCCGGAGGCCACCCGGGCCTCGGCCGCGCTCCGCGTTGAGACGATGGTCGTCATTTCTCTAAGAAATGCGTCATTGCCGTCTAACAGGCGGCTGAGATGCGGCGGCACATCTAATCGCCGCTTTGGGAAAGCGCTGTTGGTGCCGCTCTGGGCAGAGCTCGGGCACAGGGAGCAGAAAACTTCCACCGACCCCGGGACTCTGCGCTCGTTGCGGCTACGTAGCAAGGAGCCGTGGCACTGTTTTATTTTTAATTTTCTGATTCCTTGCTGTACTTTTTTTTTCCGTCGAAGTTTCAAACGATAGAACATCTACAGCGACATGTAATTATCATCGTCCTGGGAAAAAAGAGCAATAACAACAAAATCCAGAAGCGCTGCGGGAAGTGGCGAGCGGCAGGGAGCGATGGAGAGCCGCCCCAGGGCCCGGCCCCGAGGGCTGCGGGCTTTCCTTGCAGGGCCAGGCCGAGCCTTGGCTGCGGAACGCTAATTGCAGGGCGCTAATTGCTCGCCTGCTGTGTAATTACGGGCGGTCATTAGCCCGCTCCCCCGGCCCTGCCTGCCCCAGGTGCTCCCCGGTTCCCGCTGCCGGAGCACGTTAAGCAAACCGCCGGGCCGAGCGATGGGGCGTCGGTAAGCATAGGATACGGCCGTGCTGAGTAAACAGGAAGCCAGCTTTTATTCTTACATTGAAACGACTCTTGGATTTAAACAAACAATCAGCTGGAAAGGTTCGGCGTGACCTGGGGACGGGGATCAGCGTCTGGAAGGGCGAGGACGGCGGTTTCGAGGAGCGGAACCCCGCGGTCTGTCCGCCTCTTCCCGTCTCCTCTCAGCCCGTGGTTCTGCTGCAGCACAGCAGCTTCAGCGCAGCCGAAAGGAGGAACCGCGTGTAATTAAAAGGCGGATTCCCGGCTGCCTTTACCTGACTTAACGGACAGACAGACTGTGCCCAACGTTAAGTAGCGCTTTGGAAACGTTATTCCTGTTGCACTTGTGATATCGTGTTAATATTTTCTTTTCACATTTGAGTAAGTGGTGAACAAGTGATTATTTTTCACAGTCCGTAAAAGCGTTAAATAAGAAAACTCATTTTACTTCTTTTTTTCTTTTTTTTCTTTTTTTTTCTTTTTTCTTTTTCTTTTTTTCTTTTTTTTTTTTTTTTCCTTCTTCTTTTTTTTTTTTTTTTTTTTTTTCTCCAGACAGCGCTAGGGGAACGCAGCGGCTCCAAGGCGCGTCCTCCCGGGTTGCTGCCCTCGGTTTGGGGACTGGGGCAGGCGGGGTGCGACGGAGCCCTTCTGGAGCCGCGAGCAGCCGCCCGGAGCCGCTTCCCTATGTGTGGCACCGCGGGGCGATGGCAGCATTCCACCGGCCCGGGAGCTGCAGAGGTGGAGCAGTAAGGCTTCAGGCTTTCCCGGCAGAAGGAAAGATCTCCCCGGGAGCTTCCAGCACTACGGGCCGGGCCGGGAACTTGCTGGAGGCTGCGGGACGGGCGGCCCCGAGCGGTATTCGTGTTGGCTGCCAGCAGGCAGTCCGATGGTGTGCGAGCGGGGTGTGAATGGAGAGCCGTGTGCGGGGCACCGCGCTGCTGCGACCTCCGCATCGGTGGAATTATTCTCCTAAAAACGTTTGTTTTAACAGCGCTGACTTTGACGACAAACTTTCCTTTCGGAAAGAGCTGCCCACACCACGGCGACGTGCGAATGGAACAGAGCGACCACAGGGATGAGAATTAAAACCAAATTCCTCTTACTACGTGAGAAATCAGCCGAAAGAAAACGAAATTATATCCGACTTAAAGAAAAAAATATCGATATGTATTTAATTTTTTTTTTTATATATATATATATGTATAAAATACTCGGTTCGCTGTAAGCCACTGATGTCTTAATGAGTTTCTACGTTGTTCTGTTGCAGCCGTCCCGCAGCGCTCGTTCCGCATTGCACTCCCGGCGCTCTGAGCCGCATCGCCCGCCCGGAGGGAACGGCAGCGAGCAGGTTGGTGCCAAAGCACACACTCCCAGCGCAGCCTGATGGCTCCGTTTCTTAATTAACTCTCACAGCTGAACGAAGCGTGACGCGGACGCACGGAGCGCAGCCGGCTGTCGATCACAGCGGCTCGGGGCTGCGGGGCCCGCGGTGCAGAGGCTGTCCGCGCCCGGGGTCGTTCGCAGCGCTGTGCACGGTGCTGTGCTCTATATGTGAGCCCTGCCGGGCCCGCACCCGCTGCTGCCGGCTCTCCCGCTGTCAGCGCAGCAGCAGAGGTGCCGCGGGCGATGTTTTCTCTGTAAGCAAAGCAAAGGGCGTGGACCGAGGGCTGGAAAAGCACCATCAAAGCCGTTTCTTCGTACGTCTAAGCACCGATCCGGTCACAGTTAATCGGCGAACGTCACGACGGCTCTCTGAACAAAACGCCCTTCAGGTGAATTTCCAGCTCCGACGCCCTACATTCGCTTTTTATGAAGCTTCTCGAGGAAACCCACGCCAGGCTCTGCCCTCCGTCAGCTCCCGGCCGCAAACAGCCTCGCGGGCAGACAGACGGACGGCCTTTGGCACCGGGTAAGGGGAACGGCTGCGGGGAGGGTCGGGGTGCAGGGCAGCCCTGGGCCGGTTGGGGCTGTGCCCGCCGCTGGGCTGCACCTTTCCGTGCGATCCGCAGGGAATCGCCAGAACCGGAGCTCCGCCGTGCGATGACCGCCTCCAGTGACATCGATGGCGTTCGTCAGGGGGCGGATTTCGTGTCCCGAGACGTGTGTGAGTAAGCGCCCGGCTCCGCGCTGATGGAAACACGCGCTCACAGCCCGGTACGGTTTCACCGGTTTACAAACGCCGTCCATTAAAACACGATTATGTACCAAACGGGTTCTTTCTATGCGAGATCCTCAAATCCGTTGTTTACATTGCACCTATATTAACAAACCACAAAATAAGCCCGTAGCGTTTTTAAGAGAGGTTTTAGGCTGGGAACGTGGAAACTTGCCTGAACGAAATGACACGGAAGCTGAATGAACACGAGGAGATTATCTGTGTCTGAAGGTTGGGCATTAGCCGCAATGAAAAGATTTATTTTTCCGACGCTTTTTTTTCCCCCCAGCTGGTTATTTCCAGGGCTGCTGGCAGTGTAGCTCGCTCTCTAAACAGATACTGAAGCCCGTGTGTTCTATGTAAGGGTGCTATTCAAGGAGGAGGCTCTGAGTGCCACAGAGTGCCTGCTGGGTTCAGGTGCACATGTTCTTACAGCATTACTCATACTCGAAAAATACTTGTTATCATACTCAGAAGTTACTCGAGCATGACTTGCAGTGGAAAATTGTGTTAAAATAATGTTTCTTTGTGACAACTGATCCCAATCTAATGTTTCATAGCTGATAGCCTGGGAACTTGCCCGTGCAAAGTCTCTCTCCGTCAGAGAAACGAGGATGAAGAAAACAGAGCCATGAGGAGAAGAGGCGGATGTGCAGTGGTTGTTCACACACTGAAAGCTTTGTGTCACAGCAGCTCCGATTCTTTTCTGGAGGCAATTCTGCAATCGTTAGAACTGGCAACACAAGCCCTGCCGTGGCTATTCTTCTATGGCTTACAGCAACCTCCAAACTCGCACCGTGTGTAGTGTGGCTGTTGTGTCAGGTAAGTGTGTGTAAGTCATCCTACAGCAGCAGGTTACGTCTGATTTGGCTGTCTAGGAAGTGACTCCCAAAACACAGCAAGGTCTGCAAGTGAGAAGCTGGCTGTTCCATTTGGGCTAAGGGGCTTTTTCCTTCTCTACCGCCCAGCTGACTGCCAGCTCCCACCTGATCCCCCAGTTGGCATTTTCTGAGCTACTTAGTAAGAGCTGAACGTGAACCACAAGTACTTTTGAATGCTAACCTCCCATTTACATTGCTTTCCAAACTGAATAGTATCTGAAGTACATTAAAATAGTTTCCAGTAAATGCTTGAACAATGATCGTCCTCTTCTCCTTTTTGTCAACGCGGGAGCTGGGCTGTTGGATGCTCCCATTTGCTGGGCAGGGGCTCTCCTTAGGATGCTGGGCCCTAGTGGAGCTCTGGGCTGTGCACCAGTCCCCAAAGAGGTTCAGAAGCTCCTGCTGTTGTTCAGCCTCCTCTGGCTCTGGCTGTTCAAGGTGTGTTACTGCCACAGCTGAGATGGAGATGCCACTGTGAGGATTTTCGTTGTCCTTGTTTTGTTTTGTTTTTAATTCTGTGATGAAAGTTCCCTGTTAATGGGTGTGAAAATGTATTCAGACTTGATACTTCCAATTCCAGAAGTTAGAAGTACTGCTTGTTTCTTGATCAGCACACATTTCTCATTGGAATAGCATACAGACCACACGTTTCATATCTGAATGTCCTCTGCTAAGGTATAGGTTATTTGAAATTAAAGTTCATTATTCACTGGTATTTGCACTAGTAAAGTACAAGTGCTCAAATATTTGCAGAAAGCAAAAGTGAAGCAGCTGTAAATATGGATGAATTTGCTTCTGAATTTTAATGAATATTTGCAGAATTTTGGTTTAGCTGTAATGTGTGTGTGTGTATGGTACAGAAAGCTTGTAAATTCCAGTGCTTTACACTTCCCCGTGTGTAAACTGCAGCTAAGCCCGCTGGATTTAACTTTTATATCCTTAGTTTAAATGGAAAAATACAGGGAAGTTTGAAAAAAACAAAAGCAAAACCCTTAAAAAATACATAGAACATCACAAACTTTACATAACCACATCAATTAGTGGTCTGTAACCTTCGCTGGCTAGCGGGTACAAACAAAATAGTGTCTGGTTGACTCTTTCATCCCCAGCAGGAGCAGTGAAGGCTGAACCCCAGGATCCACAGTTCAGGATAAGTTCTGTAAGTCAAGATTTCTCCCTTTGGTTCCAGAGAACTGATTCTTTGAATGGAAGTTAAGGAATTTGTGACGGTCTTCAGGAAACTTTGTCTCAGCCAAATTTTGTATGTGCAGTGTGAAAACAGGCTGTGTGGGAGAAGCATGACTTGGAGAGGGGAAGGAGGAATGTATCAGGCTTAACACACAGCTCTCCTTGCAGAATGGATTGGGTGACGCTGGGTCTGTATAGATTGCTTAATTGTAGTTTTGCTAGTCTGGGGTGGGTGCACACTATTAGGTCATGGTAAGTGACGAATTTCGAGAGGGAAAGTTGCCATTTATTCATCCTAATTCTTTTCTCCCTCCCTCAAAGGAAGAGGAAGAAATCAGGATAGACAGAGAGTTGTGCGTGGAAGCAGTGAAAGAAATCTGATAGTATTCTGGAGAAATATGAGGAGCAGAAGTCAATAAAGAGTGTTGGATTTCAAAGGAACACAGGTTGTTAGGAGCTGGCAAGCTTGGTCAGGGCAAGCTGTATTGGTACTGCTGGATGATGTGCTCTGCAGACAGCATGCAGCATTGGGTCAGCCACCTCTCAGCATCCTCGATGCAGGGAATTTCTGTTTAGTTTTGCTGTTCTTCTAATCCCAGTGGACCAGGAAATATTGAATGACAACAGGTTTCTATGAAGGTCTTACATCTATTTTCCTGATACTTAAAATAAGACTCGTGCTTATATTTCTGCTCTGGGTTTCTGATACTCCCCTCTGCTTTCACTGTTTTTACAGCGCAAAAGTAGCCCGAGGAATCTGGAAGGTGATGGACTCAGTGCGTAGTGCATGCTCCCACTGAGCCCACGGACAGCCAGAAAGTCTCACAAATGGCCAGAAAAGCTGTAGATGAAGTGGAAGAGTGATGGTCTGCTGCCAAGAGCTGTAGCATTGGAGAGGGTGTTTGCGGCATTCATGTGGTCAGAAAGTCATACCAACTGTCTCCTCCCTGGACTCACAAATTCCTCTTCTCAGAAAGGGTCGTGTTTTCTGTTTTCCAGGTTTTTAAACACGTAGAAGGCATTTTCTTGTTTCCTTGCTTTCCACCATTCTGCAAGCAGGGTTTTTATATATACAACCATTTTTTAACTTGCTGCACTTTCCTTCTACCCTTTGATCTTTACTGTTTCAGTAGATCTCTTTTCATTCTGTTGTATGGTGTATTTTTTAGGTTTAGAAACTGTACTTAATTCTTATTTCAGAAGATGGCTCTTCTCAGAATGAAAAGCAGATTGCCATGAAGGCAATGATGAGATCCTTGTGGTTTGCTGTGAGCCTTGTAGCCTCTAGTGTAAACCTACTGGATCTTGCTTAACAGAGAAGCAAAGCACCACACGTGCAAATGCTGCTCAGAAACATCTATCAGGGAGAAAAAAGCCTCTGTAAGCAAAAGTATTGTATGGCCTCCCATTATTAAAACAGTCACAGTGTGTTTGAGGGTTTATTTATACTATGTTGATTCTTAGGAGTTCCACTCATTGACCAACATCAGTCTTTTGGTTGTTGCAGTGTCAGGTGGGCACCGTCATCCTGCTGTGTTCTCTTTCATGTGTGTTGCAATCTTTAATTTTTACTAAGAGATTTATAAAAGCAACTGACATCCCGACAGAACTAGGAAGTTCTAAAGTGCTACAGTTAATAGAAAGTAACCGTATTGTTCATTGGGTTTGGAAAAAAAGAAATTAGAAAAATGGGGTCTTTAAAACAAATGTTTTGGACTGTGTACAGTCTATTAGATGAGATGACCTCCAGTGAAGGTCTTACCCCTTTACGAATTTGGAATAGTTATGTTTGGACTGGATAAGAAAAGAATACCTCTCTATCAGAGAGCCCATAATTGGTGATACCCAAAAGTGGGCCAAAGACTTTGGCATGAATCTGTGTTTTCTGCCCTCTGAATAAAATTCTCTGCTTTCTCAGGCTTGGTTATATATACTCTGTACAAATTCTCTTCTTTGACCTTAGGTTTGCACATCTCATGTTTTCCAGGTGCGTTTCCCTGATTATATTTTTATTTGTGTATTTATGGTAAATGTGTCCTTGAATGTCCCACAAAGTCTGTCAGATACACATTCTGTTTCTGCATTCAGTGCAGACAAAAGCTTCAAAGGAAGGGTAATTTTCAATGCTAAAGGTATTACAACTAGATCTGCCACAGCTGGGAGGTGCATATGGGGGAAGCACTTGCTCATCCCACAAGAAACTTGTAAGTTTAATCCTGAATCCATATATGCGCTGTTTTGATAAAGAAGCTTCGGTAGTGGGTAGAGGATAGGAAATAATGGTTGTTCCAGAATGATGTGGGCGTAGGTCCTGTCCTGTTAATTCCAAATCAGAAGTGTTTTCCCTGCACTTGCCAATCTCTGTCCACATGAGTAGAGTCTGATTTGTTCTACTCAGATCCCTTTAGTTCCTGTGCAGCTGTACCTGCAAGAGCTGACATTAGCTGGTGAGCCACTTCTAATTCAAATGTTAGAAGATTAATAATGAGATAATTCAGTTATCACATTTATTTATCTATACTTTCTCTTGCTCACTTCAATCTTTATTTGTATCAGTGCGTGCTGAAGGTTTCAGCTTCCCTACCCTCACCACTTTTCTGTCAAGGTAGTATTTATCTGCTGAGAAAGGTGACAGTAAGAAAGCAGGATTTCCTAAGAATCTGAGGACAGATCTGAATCTGTTTTGTGTGCTGCATTTGATAGTAGTCAGTCATGTGCTCAGTGACAGGTAAAAAAGAGGTAAGTAAATTGTCTCTTTGCAGGCATTTGTTGCTCAGGGGTTTTCTGAGGTGAAAGTGCCAATTAGCCTGTAGTCATCTGTTGCATTTATTTGTTGTTTCCAACCAAGTAGGCTTTGGTATATGCCACATTGTCTGGAAACATGTTTTTTTTTTATCTGTGCAACATGTAAAGAATGACTTCTTGTTTGCTTTTTTAATTTGCCACTCACTAATTTCATTTGCTGTATTTTGGATCATGTTCTGACAAGGACAATATCCTCCTTTTCTCCGTGCAACTTTTTGTTCTGTGGGACTGTGCCAACTTTTCCTCCAGCATCTCTCTGCTCTCCCCACATCTCAGCCATACCAGGGAGTTTGTACTGATTTTTGACACTATATTTGGTCTGTGATGCGATAGTCCTAGTTTATAGCTAAAGAGTATCTACCAATGATCTTGTACAGTGTTTCTTAAAGTAACAAAAAATCACTAGCGTGGAATGTTCTGGTTTGTGTGTCTCCATATATGATGGAGAGTTCTGGCTGTAAATTCATATCAGTCTGTGATATCCTAAATCCCCATGTATCAGTGTCCTTGGAGTGAAACCCAGTCCTTGCCTCAGAATAATCCCTCCTCGCGCAATCCTGTTGCCCTCTGTTGGTTAGCTTTGATTCAGGATGTTCCCAGGCCTTCTAATTACCAGAGGACTTATTTAAATTCCTGTGGAAGAGGCCTCAGTGTTTTACTCTGGTTCGTGTGCTGGCTGAGGGGTGCATCCTTGCTTTCAGAGAAAAGGGTGGAAGCCTCTTTGTAGATTGTGGTTGCAACCATGTTCATTTATAAAGCTGGGTTTGATTTCTCTTAATGAATGCACATTTTAAGAGCTGGAATTCATTGATGTTCAAGATCAGTTACTGAAAAGTTTGTATCGCCTGTTTAGAAGAATTGGTCTGAAAGCAGCTAGAATCAGAACTTCTTTTCCTGTGTGTTCAATGTTTAATTTATGTCCATGCAGGTTCCCAATGGATTCACAGAGATGCTTGGTAAAGTCAGATGGCACAAAAAAGCCTACAGGAAGAAAAGAAGGCAAAAAGAATGTTTATTGCATAGGGAGATATGAAAAAGGTCTCCCTCTAAATGCTGGAAAATGGTTTTATTATAAACCCAGATAATCTGATGAATTAAAAGGTTGGTGAGGAAGGAAGATGAGAATTTTGGGGGAAGTAGAATAATTTTCTTGTTGACTGATGAATCTGGAACTGCTCTGAATTCAAATGGATATCTGGGATCCTGCCATCTTATCAAATATATTCTGACTGCATCTAGGCAATGTGTTCAGGATGTCATAAGATATAACTGAAGACCAAAGGTTGAGGAGGAAGACCATGACAGAGCTAGGAATAGCTTTCTTCTTTAGAGGGGTGAACTGGAATGCTGGTCAGCATGCTGCAGTGACTTGCAGGCATGTTCATCAAAGCCTTTGTGCCTAAATAGGCCATGGATGTGAGTAATGCTTATTTCTTTTCTGTTACAAAATGCTTGAGATCTGTGGCTGGGAAATCAAGCACGTAAGTGCAAACTACTGTTATTGATAGGAATGAGTTTCAGATGGCACCAGCTGAAAATGTGTCTTCTACTTTGTCTGTGATCCACTGTGGATTAGACTCTAAGCATAAAACTAAGAAACCTGTTTCAGTTGACACAGATATTGATATAACATGATCAGATATTGATAATATTATATGAAATAATATGATTGGTTAGAGATACTACCTGATGGTTGTAGGTAATGCAGCTAAATATTACTAAGTAATAGTAATAATGACAATAAATCCACTTACATAAAAGAAAATAAATAAGAAAATCCTGCAAAATCTTCATTTTTTTTTAATGCTTCCAGAATGAAGACGATGTAGTCTCTTGACACCAGGATTTATGAAACAACACATAAAGACCCACGGTACAGCAATCTAAGGAGCAAACTAAAGATGTTTTATTGAGCAATGTGTGTGTATTTATTTGCACTTGGAAAGAGCAGCTTTCTGTGTGAGTCCATGCAGTGTGAGAATTTCACGTATTGATGTATTTATACATCACCTGAGATGTCTTTATGCTCTTGGTAAAGAGCACACCTGCTCTTGCCAGGTGTGATGCTCCTTGGAGGTCCTTTCTGTACTAGATGAGGCACTGAGTCTGTTGAAGCAAGCATCCCTCCTGGCCTTGCTAAGCCACAATACCTCTGCAGATATGCAGAGAAGTCAAAGGCTGGCTTCCTTCGTGTTAGAGTGAGGAAAGACATCTGGTTCTTCTATTACTTTTCAGATGGCTCTTTGCTTTTATTAATGCCTGATACACAAATAGCCAAAAATTGAAGTTTAATACATTAATGCAGATGTTAAACCAAAAATAGCTCCTGTTTTGCATCCGAAGATTTCAATTTGGGGTCACCTGTGGGTGGAAGTGAAGCTACTTTTCAGACACGTACAATAATGTAGGATAATGTGGTGTAGGTTAATGTGGACCTGATACATAATTCCAATGCCCTGCCTGTCTGGGAGCAGGCACGAAGACCTGACTGTGTAATGGAAACTTTGATAACATCAATTACTGACAACTCTCATTTGTTTGCAGTTTCAGGCCCTGTCTGGAGATATACTATTGTTGCCTAAATCTGTTAAGCTTAACCAAAACCATGGATGTGATGTTATTTGGCAGATAAAAGAAGTGAAAGGAAGGAGAGAAGATAGCAGTGTGGTGTCTTTTTATTTTTTTTACAGTCTGCTTAAATTTCTAATCCGCTGCAAACCACAGACTGAAATTTTGCAGCACAGGGACGCACTGAAATAGTGCTGGATAATAACTTAATAAAAACGAAGAAATGAAAGGAGAATAAAATAACTCCCAAATGGTTAAGAGTGGGATTCTGGTTTGTGTTGGATCCTTGTCCTGAAAGCTTGGAGTGCTCAGATCCACCTGAAGGATCAAAAGTGTCCTCAAGCCCTTAAATAGATGATTCGGAAATAGCTGAAATGTGTTTCATTTTATGGTAAGTTTAATGTTTCTAATCTCAGTGCAATTTACAATTACAATAAATATCACAAAAAATTAATGTGGCCACTTCAAATACAAAGGAACGACAGAGTGTAATCTGAGAAAATTTTATCAACATGCAATTTCCTTAACAAAAACACCAATGTATCATTTCAGCATGCTGAGAAATATTTATCTTTTGGGACAGCAAAATCATTTGCAGAACGTTTTAACTGCTAAATAAATATTTTACTGGCAACTTCTGAGGCATCATAAATGCAGTCAATATAAACAAAGCAATGTGGAAACCAGCTCTGGTCTCAGCTGCAATGACTGTTGGACAGTTCGTGGTAACACAGGGCTCTGGGATGCATTTGGCACAGTCTCAGCATTTCAAATATCTGATTTTTTTTTTTTTCTTTTTTTTTTTCCAGCTATATAAGCAAGTTTGCTTAGTTTATTTGAAGGCTCTGGCAATGAAAGGCACAGCGAGCTTTCAGTATTAGGGATGCAACTGTTTAGCATTTAACAGAAACTCGTCTTTTCACAGTTAAATCACTTTTTTTTTTTAAATTGAATCCTGTGCTTATGAAAAATACTGGATCTGCAGCCTCGGAGACTGTCTGCTTGGCTGCAGAACAAGAACATCATGGCCATGCTTGCTTGAACTTCCTCATGGGCCCCTGCCAACGCGCTTCACCTCTGACCTGTAACAGAGTTTTTGAATGTCTGTTTTATCTGTAGTCTCTTCTCAGACTGTCCCACTGAAATGGCACTTTTAAGGATGATTTCAGCAAGTTTCATCTGTCCACTGGAAGCAGAAACTTGTTTCACTGGAGGCAGCTGAAGAATTACTTTTTCATTACCATGAGTGTCACTGCAGTCTTTACTCCCAAAGACTGCCAGTCACATTTCCTCACATCAGGTCTGAGACAGAGCTGTGATTTGTTGTATTGCTATTTGCCATTTTTTAAAGTGATATACTTGACTAAGCTAGGTAATAATTACCTATTTGTCAGTATAGGTGCTCAATTTGTGTTATTTGTGTCTAATATACCATAGCATTATGCTCCTATTGAATATTTATTAAAAAGCATATCAAATATTTGAAGGTCTATGAAAGTGTCCATCTTCTGAATTTATGAAAGGATCTCTGTTGACAGTCATTGGTTTTGGTGCTGCAGTGGTTTCTTGCTTGTTTTTATGTGGTGTTCGACCTGTTTTGTCAGACATTGCTGTCAAGCAAGAAACTTCTCCATC